>NC_133366.1:34370168-34381849 GCF_049309525.1 Garra rufa | reverse complement strand
AGCACAACAAACATAAGCTCCGCGCCTCGGTTTCTTAATGATACTATATTAACTTTGTGTTAAATTTGTGAGTGTTTGCAGATTGAAATCGTTTTTGTTATGAACAAAACCACAAATAAATAAATAAATAAATAAAGGATTTCTTTGTTCCCGAAAAGTAGAGGACGTAAGAGAGCCAGGTAATTTTTAAAGGTAGAAAAAAACGCTATGTGAAGAGTGAAGGGTGAAATCCTCATACGTATCTGAACCATATTTCATTATAACACAGTAATACATATTGAAATCTGAAAATGCATAGGGTCATGATGCAGTGTCAATATTGTTTTTAAAGCAGTCTCTTCTGCGCACCAAGCCTGCATTTATTTGATCCAAATACAGCAAAAATATATATTATAATATTTTTACTATTTAAAATAACTGCTCAATATTTGAATACATTTTAAAATGTATTCCTGTGATCAAAGCTACATTTTCAGCATTACTCCAGTCTTCAGTGTTGCATGATCCTTCAGAAATCATTCTAATATGCTGATTTGCTGTTTAAGAAATTGTATTATTATCATTATTATTATTTTAATTATTCTTTGATGATTAGAAAGATCCAAATCAGCATCAAAATTTATCTGTAATAAAAAGCTTTTGTCTGTAAAAACCGGGGGTAGGCTAATTTTTTTTTTTAGCAAGGATGCTTTAAATTGATCAAAAATTATAATAAAGACATCTATAATGTTACGCGAAGTTTTCTAATTCAGATATATGCTGTAGCCTACTTCTGAACTTTCTATTCGTCAAAGAAACCTAAACAAATTCTACTCAGCTGTTTTCAGCATAATAATAATGTTTTTATGAGCAGCAAATCAGAATATTAGAATGATTTCTGACGGATCATATGCCTATAGAGTAATGATGTTGAAATTCAACTTTGAAATCACAGGAATAAATTAAAATTTATAATATATATTAAAAATAGAAAACAGTTATTTTAAATAGTAAACATTTTTAAAACATGTTTTTACTTTACTTTAGATCAAATAAATGCAGGCTTGGTGAGCAGCAGAACCTTCTTTAAAAACATTACAAATATCACTGTTTAAAAACGTTAGACTGGTAGTGTTTTTCTATCTCAGGCTCCAATTAAGTTAAACATCTGTATTAATTACTGCACAAATACCTCCAGTGAGACAAAACACGTCCTGAGATTTAAAACGAGGTCTACCTTGGAGATATTTCAAAGCTGTTCTTAGTCTGACTGAACTAAGCCTCTGAACGCCCCCTAGAGGATAACCCATAGCACAGTCCTACGTAGTTAGCAATATTCAAGGAGGCGACCTGAATCCATGCGGTTCTTTTCATTGGCTACAGATGGCATGATTGACAGCCAGAGGCGGAAGTAGGCGGTTCTAGGGTACTCTCGCGAGAGGACATTTTGAAAAGTGGCGCTTTCACCGTTGTTCAACATACAGGGTTAAAAGCGTTTTCCTGCAGGTACGATACGGATTAAAGTCTATTTCGCAAAACAGCTGGGTTGTAAACTAAGTATTTCACAGAGTTACTAACAAGGATGAATGTTCTGTACAATTAATTTTGTTTTCAAATGATAAATATGAGTTAGTTCCTTTATGTTTTTGTTTTGATGCTAACTGTCGGGGCTAACAGTTTATCAAATAGCTCATTTTATACGTACAAACAAACATGTTTTTACAGACGGAATTTGGTATTTAATTCAGACATTTCACCAGTGCACTTCTTTTATTTGTTTGCTCTGGTATGGGATAACTTCGTGCTGTGTCGTATATGATAGGTCATTTAATGAATAACGTTAACTCTTTATTTAGATCATTAAAAGTGTCCAATGGGTCGAGGCAAGATCAGGTAACGATTTTGTCGTGAGCTAACTGTATTCGAAGTCTGCTGTGACTAATTGATTTTAACCTGTGGAATGTGTTATTAACAGCTAACGCTAAAACAACTAAAAATAAAATAACGTTAACTTACATGTTCAAACCGCTTTCTGAATGCTCTGTTGTGTTTGGGTATCTGTTTGAAATTATTGGGTGTTTTGGTTTTGAACATATCAAATATTCATTTACACCAGTAAGCTAACATATAATTTATATTTGTGTTTTAGTAACATCAACATGACTGGAGACAGTGATCTGGAGATTGAAGAGGCTTTTCGGCGAGCACAGAAAGCTCATAATAACAAGGCCAAACTTGTTGCCAGTTTGAAGAACAGATATGATAAGGTACAGAAGATTTAGTCTATAAAAATCACATAATGATACACTACTAATGTTTGAATAAACATGAATACTTCTATTTAAGAAAGATACAAAGTAAATGTTCTTTTGAAATGTCTGTTCATCCAAGAATACTGATATAATGCATCACCTTTTTTATAAAAAAAAAGCAACTGTTTTCAACATTGAAAATAACAGGCAATGTTTTGAGCACAAAATTGCCAGTGATTTCTGACTGATCATATGAATCATGTCATGACTGCTGATTTTTTTAAATTTTTTATTTACTGCTTGACCAAAACTGCCAAGGGTATACATAGCCTATATGTAAAATGAAAGTTATTCATATACAAGAGCAATAAACAAATAAATAAATAAAAATAATAATAAATGAATAAGATCATGAAATGCCTTGCTATTTCACAGTCTTAAATGTGATAAATAAAAACCGTTTTAACAGTAGTTCATTTTTGCTCCCTGTAATAGTATCTATATACTTTTGTATTTTTTTTTAAGTAAAAAAAGAACTTGGAAAAAAAATAGAGAGGTTTCTGATTGATGCATTTAGCTGATGAATATGAAACTTAAGAAGTATAATCCGAAGATTTAACCTAATTTTCCAAACTTTTAATTAAGTCATAATTTAAGAAATCCAAATAGTACACATTCATAAAGTAAAAGAAAGTTACACAATTTCTAAAAAGAAATCTTCTGCCATAACACCTGAGCATTTTCAATGCCAGACTAGCCATGAATGGCTGCTCAAAATTCAGTTTTGCCATCACAAGAATAAATTACATTTTTAAAACATTTTTAACGAATCATGTGCATAGGTTTTCTCCAGCATTGCTGTCTAATACATTAAATAGACCTTATGATCTGTTTTAATTCTCTTCTGTGTGTAGTTGGAAGATAAGACCGAATTTCATGAGGAGTTCGTCCGGTGCATGAAGTATGCCATGATCATTTACACCCGAGAGCCAGCAGTGGAGAATGTCATTGATTTTGTCACAAAATTTGCTGCTAGTTTCGAAACTCCTGTTAATGAGGATGCTGAAGAGGAGGTGGAGGAAGAAGAGAATGAGTTTTTGAACTTCCTGTTCAACTTCCTGTTAGAGGTATTGTCACACTCATGCAGGCATCTGAAAACAAGCATGCTTACTTGTTTACATCAGATTTCTTATCTCTATCATCTTTCTTTCTCTCTCTCAGTCTCATGGTGCAAGCAGCCACGCAGTGCGTTTTCGTGTTTGTCAACTCGTGAATAAGTTGCTGGGCAGTCTAAGTGAGAATGCTCAGATTGATGATGAACTGTGTGATAGGATCCATGAGGCCATGCTGGTCAGAGTCACAGACAAATACCCTAATGTCAGAATTCAGGCAGCACTGGCCATGGCCAGACTTCAGGACCCCAGTAACTCAGACTGCCCCACTATTAAAGGTACTCAGAATGCTTGTACTTGAAACCATCGAGCTGCAGTCCACACTTAACATGTAAACGTGTTCCTTATTAATCCATGAGTTTAAGGAATATTCATTAAAATGAGGTAAAAGTGATTAATTCTGTTTTGTTTTTGTTTTTTAGCTTATGTTCTGCTTTTGGAAAATGACTCAAACCCTGAAGTTCGACGAGCTGTGCTGTCTTGCATTGCTCCCTCGGCCTCTACACTTTCTAAAATCTACAAGCGCACCCGGGATGTCAAAGAGAAAGTCAGGAAACTTGCTTATCAGGTGATTTTGTCTGGAAAAAATGCCAAATTGACTAACCTGCTATGAAAGTTAAAGGCATGGTTCACCTCAAAATTAAAATCCTGTCATTTACTCTCTGTCATGCTGTTCAATCCTGAGTTTCTTTATTGTACTGAACACAAAACAGTTGCTGGTCCCCATTGATTTACATAGTATTTTTTCCCTGTACTATGTCAGTGGAGACCAGAAAATGTTTGGTTCCCTTGAAATTCTAATCTTTTATGTTCAACTAAAGAAAGAAACTCCTACAGGTTTGGAACAAGATGAAGATGAGTAAATGATGACAGAAGTGTCATTTTTGGATGAAACTATCCCGTTCACAACTAGGTGGTGTTCATATTAAATAAGAGGACACTATCAAAATCACAGTAAATTCAGCTAAAATTAGTTTATGGTAGCACACACTATATGTTCAAATATAAAGTGTATGTTTGTGTTCATGTATGTCTTAGGTACTGGCAGAGAAAGTGCATATTCGAGCACTGACCATTGCTCAGAGAGTCAGTCTATTGCATGAAGGGCTCAGTGACTCTGCAGGTAAGAAAATATTGTTTTTTGATCAAACTGTCAAAGAATCCAACTGTACACATGTATTAAAGGTAATGTGTATCTCATAACAACAAAAATGTGTTTACAAGGTGTTGACTGGGTGATTAAAGACGTAAACATGGGTTTTTACTAATAAGGGAAACACCACATTATCTCTGAAGATGTTTAATAGAGATATTTGAGAAAGTATCATCTGAATACATCTTAGATTTTTTGCATTGTGTTAATCTTGTATAGTTTTGTGAATTTGCATTTTGTAAATGGCTATGTTGCTGACAGGATGGTTAAAATCAATAAAACAAATCGTGTCTGTTTCCCTTAGACTCAGTGAAGGAGGTCGTCAAGACCCATTTGCTGCCTGCTTGGCTTCGCTTGCTGCAGGGAGATGTTTTGCAGTTGCTGCACAGACTGGATGTGGAGAACTCTGCAGAAACTGCAGTCACTACCTTACATGCCATCTTTTCCATGGCAACAAGCCCCGATGACCTCCTTCAGAATGGTGTCAGGCTGGATGAAAGGTCAGTTACTTGAACCCAAACACTGCAACAAACATACTTCAGTGACTGCAGCTTTGTGGCATAAATCAATCTGTTTACACTAGTGTATAAAACCTGTAGTCCATAACTTTTTTTTTTAATTTTCCAAAATTAATTTTTGAGCAAGTACATAACCAGCCAGTGTTCAAAACGATCTGCTTACTTAAGCCTGATTCACAATGGTAAGCTTATATTGTTTTCTAATTTGTGTGGTACTGGTAGGAATTGGCAGAAAATTTGACCATGCTGCCGTGTCATTACGTCAGAAGAGAAAAGGCTGGTTACTGTATGATGTCTGAAATCGTAAACCATTAGTAAATAAACTACAGAAGGTTATGTTGTCTAATACATGCACAAATTGTATGTATTCTGACAGCTATGCACAAGCTTGTTAGCCAGGGTTCAAAGTCCACAGTACGAGCAAAATCAACTTAATGACAATCATTCATAAATCTGCTGCTGTCAGCAAAAAGTAGTAGTGAGGACTTCCGCCAAAATAAGTCAACATTCATAAATGTTAGCATTGTAATTTTACTGTTTGTACTGTTCTGTAAAATAAAGTAAGACAAAAATAATGATAATCATTACAACAGCTCTATTAATACATTTATTATAATGTTCTTCTTTGCTCTGCATTTATTTGTACATTAAAAAACACATGCCTGATTCAAGAAGGTGGTCTTAAAAATGGCCAAAGAATATTATTTTACTAACTTATACATTTTAAGTTAAATTGGGTAGGCTATAATGTCTACTAGATTGTTAAAAATGTTCAGTGTTAAGTAAATATTTTTAAATTGTTGTTTTGTAATTGATTTTTTTTTTTTTGAAAGCAAGACAAAACTGTAAAAAGCACATTTTGACTATTTAATTTATGCAATGCTGAAAAAAATTGACAAAATACATTGCCTTTGGCCCAGTGTTTAATTTTGTTCAGCTTCGGCCAAACATTTTCATTTCGGTGCATCCCTAGTTTATGAAACCCATGTGATTGAAATTAAATTATATTCCAGTTTTAAATGTTACTTTTTGGGTTGAAAGAATTTCTTTATATATAATTTGAGTAGTATGACAATTAGAGATTAGACTGTACAGAAATTGAAATCTACACTCTAATACACATATACACCTAATCACGCAATACTGATATTAACATTACTATTTGAGAACAGAGTATATCAATAATAATTTGCATGGTTTGATGTGATATGAGCTAACCGATCGTTAGATTTAATCATCATTGTTAGCGCGATTAATAATAAAAAGCATTAGTGTTGTATTGCTTTTTTGCCTCAGTTGGTCAGAACAAGAAATGTCAGACTTGTTACTTGTTCAGATGATAATATTTGGTAAAAATTCTTATTTGGGTCATATATTCCAAGATGTAGGCTAGAATCTGTGATTCCAAAGTAAAGTATTCACACCGGTTCGGTGACTGACAGTCACACATTCACCTCAAAACATTAGATTCCTCCATGCTGGAGTCGTGCGGGTGCACAGCCTACATAATAAAGATAATTCTGCAAATAATTGCAATTGCAGGTATCAGCACAGAGACAAAGAGGCAAAACTTACAGACTGCAGCTTTAAATTGGAGTGTTAAGAAAGTTTAAATGAAAATAGAATATTTTGGGGTTATTTCATCATTCTTTGCTTTTTAACTATCAATAAGAAACATTGTATTGTACATTCTGCTAGTTTTTCTCATATTTGCCATAGAAATTTTGAAACATCTTCGGATCTTGGGCCTGCCAATCAGTATTGGCGGAAGGAGTATTAAACTGGCTATTGAAAAATCAGTATCAGTGCTCTTAAAAGATATTACAGGGTTTCCGCGGGGTCTTAAAAAGTCTTAAAAAGTCTAAAATTTAAAAATCTAAATTTTAGGCCTTAAAAAGTCTTAAATTCGCTGTTCTAGGTCTTAAATAATTTTACACAGGTCTTATTTTTCCGATGTCCATGTAACGCTACCTCTAATGCTCATTTAAATTCTCTTTTTGTTGTTGCTTGGTTTTCGTGGTGTTGTAGTTGTTTATTTCACTAGTCCAAATATAATTTGCTGTATTACAACTACAAATGAGACCAACATGCAATAGCCAATCGGCTTTCTGTTATCGGCGCGAGTCTCTCTCGGATTGGTGGCTCCTCACTGCTTAGGCAAGGCCCACACTGCAGCTCTGCAAACCCCAAATCAGTGTCGCTTTTGGATCAGAGCCAACACTAGTTAGTTCTCAATAATAATAATAATAATACATATAGGTCGAGCTAGCTGACCACCAGCCTTTGAGATACTTTTAAAATGTTTATTTTACCTGTCCGACCAAACAAATAGCCTGATTAAAACTGAAGTGACAAAAACAACCAGCGAAACATCAAAACGCATGAAAGATTCCTATTTTAATCTGTTCAACGTAAACGGCAATTGGTAATGAATAGTGTATTTCTGGTCTCTTTGTGAGAGACTTTAAAACAAACAAGCGTAACAGCACTCATAAAGAAATTACATTACATTAATTTTAGTTTAATAAACTAGTTAGTCAAGTAGTTACTTACATTGTAGACGACAGATTAACTGTTTTGTTCTGTTTCACCAACGAAAATAGTTCCAAACAAGGATCACAGCAGAAGTACAGCACATTCTCCAAGAAACGTTTTACTACTAAACGGTTCAGAGTTTGGCTCGAATCAGTCGAAATAACTCACTCATGAAGTGACTTACTGCCACCTGCTGGTAGTTTTGTAGCCTATGTTCAAAAGTATGCATCCACAGCCCAACATTTCTAATTTGTATATTCATAAATGGATTTAAAACATTAATGTCATAACATCATTTATTGCATTTTTAATTTTGCAGTGTAAATTATGTAATCTGACGGCTAACAGCCAAATAGAATTTATTGAAAAATTGTAATGATTGCAAAGGAAAACATTTCAAAAAGGAAAAAAAAAGGTGAATCAAATATGCATATTTAAGATGTAAAAGCTAATAGAGCACTGATGAAAATATTGCCTCAGAATAAATAGTTTACATCACCAGATATCTCTAAGTGGTACTTTTATGGGGATATTTTGTGTGGAATAGTATCTGCTGATATGAAAAGTTCACTGTATATCGTAGTAATACATATAATTTATGACATGAAATATTGTTTACTTTTTACATTAAATGTTACATATTTATATGCATGTAATGTAACGTGTGTTTCTATTACAGGTTTAGGTCTTAAATTTCATATAAGGTGGTATTAAAAAGGTCTTAAAAAGTCTTAAATTTCACTGGTTCATATCTGCAGAAACCCTGTATTAAGAGAAATTCTTATTTTATATGGTCATTCCAAACTATGTAATATTTATAAAAGGGTTGGTTCACCTAAACAAAATAAATGTAAAAAAAAAAAAAAAAGAAGTAAAATAATACTTCTAATAATGTGCAGTTATTCCATTATTCTTCATACATTATGAGTTTCTACACTGTGTCTTGGAAATTTTTTTGTCTTATTTCTTAAATGTATGTGTCTTTCTTTACAGGAAACTAATCCCTGTGGACTCCCTATCATGTGAAAATGTGTTGTACTGGAGAGCGTTGTGTGAGTTTGTCAAGAGTAAAGGAAATGAGGGTGAGGAATTATTGGAGCAGTTACTCCCTGAGGCGGCCATCTTTGCTGAGTATTTGTACAGGTGATTGCGCTCTACAATTATGTTTCTTGTAACCCTTTTATATGGGCTTTTTTCACCTTTTGAATTCAGTTTAACGTTACACATTTGCAAATGAAAACCCAGCTAAAAGAAAGAATTTTTGTTTCAGGTTTCTAAAGAGCGTTACTGGGCTGTCTGAGGAACAGAAAGCTGATATGACACAGCTTGAGATGGTGATGACCCAAGAGTTTGTTGGACAGCAGTTGATTCTGTTAGTTGGGTGTCTGGACACTTCTGAAGAAGGCGGCAGGTCTGTTATCAATACATCTCTTACTGAACAAACATATTTTAGAAAATGAGTGCCTTTAGTTCATGAGTGTCTTTTTTATCTCTGTGGTACTAAGGCATTCAAAAGACAGTTTAATGCAAATGTACTTTACATTAAACGTGTTTAAAGCTTTAATATTTCCATGAACTGTTCTAGGAAGCGCATGGTAGCAGTGCTGCAGGAAATTCTTGTGATGCCCAACACGCCCACATCTCTGATTGGCCTGCTAGTGGAGAAACTGATTGGAATTCTCCGAGACGAGACACAGAAAACTCAGATGGTCAGTCTTTTGAAAAGTCAGCCTGAGATTGCATCAATGTAGTCCTCTCAGAGTACGTCTTTTTCTTTGGCTGTGTCTACATCAGTGGTTCCCATCTCCAGTCCTGGGGACTCGTGCTGTTCTGCATATTTCATATGTTTTTCTTGTTTAACACACCTGATTCAGATCATCAGCTCTTTAGGATGAAGCTCCATGAACTGAACCAGGTGTGTCAGATAAGAGAGAAATACAAAAAATGGACATGCATACAAAAAGACCCAAATTGAAAAGACTCAAAAAATAGTATGATTCAAATGTTTTTCACGCATGCAACAAGATTAATCACTGGTAGATGATTGAAAGAAATAGTTGGTTGACTATGTAAATGTGGCCTTTAAGATCCGCTCATTAGTGCAGCCAAGTTACTCTGCAGCAATTTCCTGACATTTTAATTGTTTATGTGTATGGTTATATTTTCATCAGGTTGCTGAAATAATCTCTGATGTGAGAGAGCCTATTTTGCCCATCTCTCAACCTGTGGATGAGAATGAGAAACGCAGAAAACAAGTCAGAGTGAGTGACACTTCATACACTCCTGGTGCTGAGTGACATCAACAACTTGCATTAGATTTGCTTCAATAAAACATTTTTCTATAGCTGGCAGAGGTGCGAGTGCAGATAATGGAGGCGAAGCAGACTCTAGAAGAATGCATCAGCTGTCAGGACTTCAGTCGTGCAGCTGAGCTGAAAGACTCAATCTCTCAGCTTGAGGAGCTCAAAAACCAGCTCATCCTGGAAGCTTCACAGCCTGCTGACAATATCAAGGAACAGCGGGTAGAGAAGGTACAAAGCATTTGCATGCAAACACTCACTCAAATGTATAGAAAAGTTTTCAGCTGTGAAAATCAGAAATATTAGAATGATTTCTGAAGGATCATTTGACATTGAAAACTGGTGTAATAGCTGCTGAAAGTTCAGATTTAAATAAATTACATTTTAAAATTCTACTAAAATACAAAAGTTACTTCTAATGGTGACAGTATTTGACAGTGTTGATGTATCTGAATCTGTATCCTTGATCCGATAAATGCAGCCTTGGTGAGTATAAGGGTTCTTTCAAAAAACATGAACAAATTTGACCTACTCCAGATTTTAAATGGTAGTGTAAAAAAGGGATTCCCAAGAGCTGTGTTGGAATCTGATATTTGCTTAGCATGAATGAAATGAAATTCGAGAGTTTCCTGACCCTGCGTAGATCACAACGCAGCTACCTTGTTTCAAGGTTTTATTGATGTCCTTACTACCTTTTCTGGACCTTGAACATGGTAGTCACGTTGCTGTTTATGCAGGTTTAGAAAGCTCTCGGATTTCATCATAAATATCTTAATTTGTAATCTGAAAATGAACCTAGGTCTTACGGGTTTGGAACAGGTCCGTGTACATTTTATTCATTTCATATTCAAATTGAAACGAAATAAGCAGAAATAAGAAAACGGCTCATTTATTCTTTTTTTTTTTTCATTTGTTCAGAAAACAAAAAAACGAGATTTCGGCTCGATTTTTCGTTTTTTGGTTCACGGGTAGAAAACGGATAAACGACTTCAAAATTCGTTTTCCACATGTGGGCGGTCACCAGACGCCCCTTTACGCTGATTGGTCAACCAAATCTGGACCGGTGACGCCATCCATTGCTCGTTCAACAAAATAAAAGACCATTATTAATTTATTTTCATTTTTTTGCAGTCTTTAAAACAACAAACATACAAGTGCAATAACATTAATTACATTAAAATATAATACAATATAACTAAAAAATATTATAATAATAAAATTGGAAAAGCAATTAGAAAATCACATGTACACAAGAAGTACAAATAGTTACAAATTATTCAAACAATAGATTTACGGCTTTAAAATAATTTACAGCTTGTGTCGCATTATTTCTTGATTCTTTTAACCATTGCATACCTGGCTGTTTCTATTAAAAAGAGTCAACAAGAAGATAGTCCTCTGACTGGACTTTCTTCTGGTCAACCTAACTCGTTTCACAAATATTTATTTCACAAATATTAATCTGCATCCAGCATGTTTTATTTTGCTGAATGATTTTTAATCTGAGTATCTGTGGTACAGACAGCGCAAAGAAGAACAGATCAGTGTTCAGTCAAGTGTAAATGCACAGCAGTCATAACTTTTCTTTTAGACATTATGCTCAGTTTTGGACAAGCGATGGTAAGTGCAAATACTGTAATGCAAATCTACCGAGGGTGGAGAATTTAATTTTTTTCTGCACTGTGTATCAGCCACAGGAACCTTTCATTTCGCCAGGATTTAAGTTATTTTAAGTGTGCACAGCCTTGATGCTTAAGTAAAATGTTGATATC
>NC_133366.1:33850566-34034668 GCF_049309525.1 Garra rufa | reverse complement strand
TTTTAAGCTGAAACCTCAAAGACACATTTTGGGGACACCTGAGACTTATATTACATCTTGTAAAAAGGGGCATAATAGACTTTGCTTTGACTACACACCGGTCATCAGTGAGCATACAGTATATACATTAAAGAATAAAGCACCAGGTAGCTGTACAGTGTAATGACCTTTCCTGTTTCCAGTATAATGCATCATAACCCTAGAAAAGCCCAGGCCAATATCATTCACGAGTATATCATTCTGTGCCTATTACGGCTGGGGTACATGTAAGGTGACCCTGAGAATCCCCAGAAGTTTAGCAGGACAGAGTCATACGAAGCAGCAGTAAATTAAGATGCTCTGCTGTTGGTGTGAATGTTGATATCTAGGGTCAGTGACTTCCATGATGGATGTCCTAAACTTGTCGTCCTTGTCGAGGTTGGTTTGAAATGCAGACGGGGTGAGAGTGATTGTGTGTATGTGTGAGAGAGAGGCCAATGAGTTGCACCCATGCTGAAAATTAATTTCTCCATTTATTCACAGGGCATGCTCGAGTGAATGACTGTGAAGGAGAAATTCAAGGCTAAGACGCATTTCTTCCTATCCCACAAACAAACTGTGCACATGTGCGCATCAACAGGCTGAAGAGAGAAACTTCTGCAGTCCTTTAAAGTGCATCAGCTGCAGTGGATCGCGTGTTTCACAGGCTCAGCTCTACTCCCTACATTACATCACAAAGAAGGAGGAATCATCATAAAACAGCTCATGACAACACTAGCAGATACTGTGCAGACACATGCACTCTATTTCACTATCAGAAGCTGAAATAGAAAAGGAAACAAACAAATGCAGTGTGAAGAGGAGGGCAGATTCTAAAAAAAAATTCATATGAAACTGATTAGTAAGAAAGTAGTCATTTAGCTTGGCACTTTGATACAAAGTTACTAACAGTACACATAAAGGTTTATGCTTTATTGGAACTCTAAAGTTAGTCTGTGATTTGTTACGTTTGGGATATGGGAGTGATCTTGGACAAGAGAACTGCCCTTGGCCTTGAAAGTGGACCTTTTTTGAGAGTCTTAGTTATTTTAGCACTTTTTTTAAAGCTATATAGTGGTGCTTAGGCACCTACTGTATCCACTCGTTTTTTTTCTGCATGCTTCTTCTTCTGCTCCGGGAGTCTATGGCAGCCCATAGAACCACTTACAAAAAAGTTATAAAATTTGGCACACAGATAGAGGACGGTCTCAATATTATCCAGAGCAAATTAGAAGTCTCTATCTTAAACTCTCTAGCGTCACCAACAGGTCAAACTGAGTTGAATGCAAAATGTAAATTCGTATGGGTCATGATTTTTCACAATTTAGAATTTTGCAAAAAAATCTACTTTTTCTATTTCATCCTAGATGGTTTGTCTGATTTTCACCAATATTGGCTCATATCATGTTCAGGCAATTCTGGCAAAAAAAAAAAACTATCATAAGCTTTTTGATATACCAAATCGTTATTGTAAAACGTGCAAACAAATTTTATATAATTAATGCAAAAATGGACATGAATCTATATCTTCGCAGCGCTTTAGTGGCTTTGCACCAAACTTGGTATGTGTTATACCAATCACGGCACATGAGTAGTTTTGGAACAGCATCACCTACCGGAAAAAGTGGAAGCAGACTGTGACATAATAAAAGCTCCGCTGTTTTCAAGCCGAGCATCACACTCGCCTTTAATTCGCAATTGCTCCAGCATTCACGTTTTACTTCCACGACTTTCAGCCCCACCCTGCTTCATACTACAGTGAACTTAATAAGTCTTTAAAACATCAGCTCACCCATGGACATAAGTCCCGATGGATTGTATTGGCCACACTATCACGGCGTCATCAAACTACGTCTTTGTTTCTTCATTTGTTTTGAATATGCGCCCTCTAGTGGTGAAAACGTATATATTGTGCCTTCATTTTTTTATTTATTTATTACTTTATTTAAATTAATAAAAATGCTCTTAATATTTTTAGTTTTACATTTAGTCAAAAAAAAAAAAAAAAAAAAAACTGGTCTCTGTCCAAAATTGCTTTGGTCAACCACTGACAGTAAGTGGTAAGTTTTTTATCCTACCTATTTTTGAAAATACTAAAAATAAAGATTAAAAATTAATATTAAAATATTCAAAGACAACGACAACAAGAACATTCTAAATAAATAAATGCATTCTAAACTAAAAAAAATAGCATATTTAAATGTATGCAAATATTTTAATTGCATGAAAACCTATAGTTTAAAAGACCGGCAGTCCGTAGGCAAAATTACCCACATTTAGCGGGTAGCAAGAGTCAATTTCCCACCCTGTCAGCAGTGACAGTTAAGGTACAGTAGCCACGTTAGCAACTGCGATGACAGCAGCAGAGTGATCTGAGATGCATTAGGACATGGCTGTAGATGTGTTTGAACAGAAAAGAATGCGTGAGGAGATGAGAGGAGAATGCAAACACTGATGACCTCTGACATGGCAGACATCTGTGGTCTTCACATGGAGACACGCAGCCTGCGGACAGGCTGTGGGAAACTCAAGAGTTTTGTGACGTTGTTTGTTATAAGACATGACACAGACTCATCCTCTCAGTTTAGATAATGTCTGCTGCTACACGTGTTCAGCCCTTGTGATGAAACTAAAATCAAAGGCACTAATAAACCTCAAGCTCATCATGTGATTTCACCATTAGAATATGATGTTGACCTTCAGTTCCCACACAAGGCAACAACACTTAATGGAATCGCCCAGAATCCCAGTACACTTTAGTAAGTGCAAAAAGCTGTCATCATATAAATCTGACAAACTTCAGGACACGGCGTTCATGGGTGCATGTCAGTCCTGTGTGTGTTTTTACTCAACTTAAAATGACATTTGTCTCTCAGCAACGTGTGAGCTTGATTCAGTTATCGGTCCCAGCTGTACAGCCAACATAGGCTTCAACATAGTCCAACACACACACAAAAAAAGCTTGTGCTCTAAAAGACTCGACTGTTCATTCCAAAAATGTCCTAACACAGTACTGCATATATTACCAAACAGTTAGTTTACACAAATACTTCAATATGTGACAGTATCTCTGTTCCAAAACCGAGTGAGCTGCCTCACTGCCTACACAGACAGCATTGTAACTGTCATGGAACCTCATAGGCAACTGATATGGTCATTCTATATCCGCCTTTTTCTTCTCGTAAAAGTGGGTGTGGCTTTTTGTACATTTTATGGGTGTGGCTTCCAGTCTCATCCACATCCAGCTATTTTTAGCTGTACAAAACAGCTTGTTTTGCTGCTTGATATTGCAAATTGGTATGTCTTACCATATTATTTTAATGTATTATCTTAATTATGAGCACTCTGGTTTGTAGTGCAAACAGTTTTACCGTTTACTGCACGTTGTTATTTTTCTCATTTCCCTATAGCGGATAATAAACCATAAGTCTCACCCATAGGCTTACTTCCGTGTTGAGGAAACAGGTGAATAGGCAACATACAATTAATATGGAAAACGCAACTTTAACTGATATGAATACAGTTTGATACAGCAGCAAAATTAAGAATCTTATTTTTGTAGTAGCCTTTATATCTATAATTCTTTGAGCTTCATGAACACTCTATGATTTTGGCTACAACTTGGCCACCTGAAACAAATTTCTGGGTTTGTAAAGGATATCTCATGTCTTACAATAAAATTGTACGTTTTTTTAATGTCTAGTACAACATGTTCATGGACAGTGAAATAATTGTCTTTGCAATGAATCTTAAGGTGTGTGCACACCAAAAGCGAAACAAATATTCGCCATTGCTTTACTCACTCTAGATTACTCGCGGGATGTTTTTTTTTTCGTAGTAAAAACATAATAATGCTCTCCTCCATTTTCTGAGACAACCAGACATGTCAAATCGGACGTGTCGATAAGCTCTACACTGATTGGACTGCGCAATCAACTTGCACACAAGACACAATTGATGTGAATATTGTGTGTTTGTGGCCATTGCATCACCCAGTTTGCATCGTCCAGTGTGAATTGGCATCTATTTGCATCTTTGCGTTGATTTTATATGTAATCTACACGTGCAAATAGTTACTTTCACAATTAGCCTTCACTAAAGTTCTGGCAGTCAAAAATTTTGAGTCATATTCCAACAGTGTGACGTTAACAGTGTGACAGTGTGAAGTTAATTCTCATATTGTATTTTTAGAAAGTTTTGGAATATTTGTCCTCTCTTTTTTCACTACCGAAACAGTGATATAATTTAATAAGGGTTATATTGTCCTATTAAGATTTTGCTTACATCTTCCTTTATATTTTTTCTATTTCATTAAAAAGTTTTCAAAGGTAAATCAACTACAATTTTAACAATATTTCAAGTGTCATTTATGAGATTTGTTGCATTTTGAATTTAAATTTTCTTTGTAAATGGCAAAAAGATGATTATTAAGGAATTAAGTTAAGGAATTATTAGTTTGAATATACATTGAACCAAACACTATTATAATCTTAGTTGATAATTCAATATACTTTTTTTGACAAAACATTCCAAGTTTTGGTCGGGGCACATAACAATTGCATAACTGTACACAATTTTTGTTTATTTCCCTTAAATAAAGGATTATGTGTTCCTTTTGTCACTACTGAAATGATAACATGTTTTGGAAAAGGGTAAGTGACTCCTCGTTGCTACATTACTTTTGTGTTGCTTCTGTCTTAGAAACCATATCTGTCTGTCTGCATTACATAAAACTGAAGTGTAGGATAGAGATGACTGAGCATTTTAAATATAAAACATATCAATTTTCATATCTGGTAAGTTTAGAAATTAAGCAGCAGAGAAGCAGACCTGGTTGTACCATGAAAGCACTATCCTACAATCAGCAAACACACCCGGACATATGTGAAAGCAAACACACACACACACACACACACACATACATTTACATGCATATACAAGTACTGTGATTCTTTCTAACAGTCCCCTGTCACTGTGCCTCTCTCTTTCAGCTCATATGGGCACTTTTATCTGATGGGTCTGATGGGTGCACATGCTCTCCGATGATAAACTGTCATCTGCATTAGTGTCTGTGTATTTTTGGTATAATGCGACCTGAGTCTTGATTTCCGAAGGATCATGTGACTGAAGACTGGAGTAATGGCTGCTGAAACACAGTTATGCCATAACAGCGTACAAAACAACATAGTATTACAAATATTTTAAAACAGAGCTCTATTTAATATTAAAAATATTTCACAATATTACTGTTTTACTAAATTTGTGATCAAATTAACGCAGCCTTGTGAAGCATAAGATACCTTTTCCAAAAACATAAAAAAAAAAAAATTATTCCAAACTTTTGACAGGTAGTGTATATATGACAGGGTTTCCTTTTAAGATATTCTGCATCTCTTTTGTATTGTACAACAAACACAGTGTGTCTCATGATGTCCGATTCCCAAATAAGTGACTCATTTGAACCAGCTCTTTTGATTAAATCACTCAAAAAGATTCAGCTCACTGTATCCAAATAACAAGAAATAATCTGACACAGTGATCCATTTAAAGTAGTTACTAAGATCACAAATGACTCCTCTATGAATCTGTGAGCTATTTTCTATGTAATGCTAAAAAATGAACCATTACTTTGATGTAAATGTTACGCTGGACAGACTTAATATCAGTTAAATTACAGACTAGCTGAACATATTTACAATGTATATGTCTGCTGCAATAAATTACAGTAATTAATTATGTGACAAGCAAAAATAATAATAAGAATCGATGAGCTCAGTGAACTGAAGCACATATTCAATTCCTATGTATGCAGTGGTATTACACTATGGACCACAAAGCCAGTCTTAAGTAGCATGGGTATATTTGTAGCAATAGGCAAAATTCATTGTATGGGTCAAAATTATCAATTTTTCTGTTATGCCAAAAATCATTAGGATATTAATGTTCCATGAAGATATTTAAATTTCATACTGTAAATATATAAAAACGTAATTTTTGATTAGTAATATGCATTGCTAAGAACTTCATTTGGACAACTTCAAAGGCGATTTTCTCAATATTTAGATTTTTTTGCCCCCTCAGATTTCAGATTTTCAAATAGTTGTATCTCCACCAAATATTGTCCTATCCTAACAAACCATACATCTTATTTACTCAGCTTTCAGATGATGTATAAATCTCAGTTTAAAAAAAAATAACCCTTATGACTTGTTTTGTGGTCCAGGTTTACATATGTACTCTAGTAAGATGACTATGTCTGTAAATCAACACTAAACACTTAACACAATCCATACCACAAATATTACCTTTCTCTCACTCCATTGCTACATCATCCTCAATGTCAACACATGATAAGCAAGTACTGGTATGTTTATGTAACAGCATCAGCTGTCCTCTAGGCTGAAACCATCTCCCTTACAATGTTCAAAGATCTTTTTGAGCAACCTGGTCCAAGGTTAGTGCACAGTCAAGTCTACAATCACCTGCCATCGCTGCGGTCATATCTGGGTGAATATGTGATGAAGGATTAGTCATGTATTGTGGAATGTTCTTTAGCATGACAGTGGCCAGAACTGACTTGTTATCTGGCGGGTGGGATCAAGTGCTTAACCTCTCCCTCGACCCTGTGGTAAAAACAACAATCGCTGCTGATGTGAGTGTCGCATGACATCAGAAAGGGAGGGAAGGATATGAGGAGAGAGGGAGACAGAAATGTTTTTATTTCAGCAGGGGTCCGTTTAAAATACCCACTTAATGCAACACACATCCTTAAACGTATGTATTTACAATGCTCATGAATCTGCCCTGTGTGAGCACCGTTTAGCACAACAGGACTGTGGGAGAAGACAGAGGAGTGGTGTAGCACTTAAAGGCGTAGTTTAAACAAAAATGAAAATTCAAGTCATTAATTACTCACCCTCTTGTCATTCCAAAGCCGTAAGACCTTCATTTATCTTCGGAACACAAACTAAGATATTTTTGATGAAATCCGAGAGCTTTCTGACCCTACATAGACAGCGACGGTAATACCACATTCAAGGCCATCAATAAAGTAGTCCATGTAACGAGAGGTTCATCCTTAATTTTATGAAGCTATGAGAATACTTTTTGTGCGCAAAGAAAACAACAAAAAAAGGCTGTATTCAACAATTTCTTCTCTTCCCTGTCAATCTTCGTTGTGGTACTCTTATGAATGAGTGTCAAAGAAGGATACGGAAGAGAAGATATTGTTGTTTTTATCAATGTCCTACATTCCTGGGCCTTAAATGTTGTAGTTGTGGTGCTTTCTATGCAGGGTCGAAAAGCTCTCGGATTTTATCAAAAATGTCTTAATTTGTGTTCCGAAGATAAACAAAGGTCTTACGGATTTGAAACGACACGAGGGTGAGTAATTAATGACAGAATTTTCATTTTTGGGTGAACCATCCCTTTAAGAAAGCTTGGAAAGAGTAATAGAATGGCAGCATTTGGGAAACTTGAAAAATTTTTGAAAACGTGCTGCAAAAATTACACATTGCACATTTGAAGGTCTATACTGATATATACTGATGTCATGCAAATGAAGAAAAATAGTTTTCAGTTATTGAGGTAATTTTAGAAATTAGCAGTGATGTAAAACTCGAAACGACTGCTTGGAATTGTCACAAAAAAGCTACTTAATCTACAGCAAAACTAATTTAGTCTAATTCCAGAATGAATGAATCTTTTGACCTGGAGCTTTTTAATAAATCAAAGGCGTTTTTTTTTTTTTTTTTGGTGAAAGCACACAGTGCAACGTGTGTAATCTGATTCTTAAATAAATGCTTTTTATGAGCCAATTCTTTTTAGTGAATCAACAATAAAATGCGGCCAAGTGTGGTCTGATTCCTATAGAAGAGAGAGAGAGAGAGAGAGAGAGAGAGAGAGAGAGAGAGAGAGAGAGAGAGAGAGAGAGAGATAAATAACTTTTATTGGAAGATATTTTTCAGTGAATTAATGCATGCAGGACTAGTGTCTATTAGGGCTGTGCAATTAATCTAAATTAAAATTCAATTTCGATTTCGGCTTTGGCTTCAAACGATAAATGTAGCTATTGAATACAGTTATCGAGATGAAACAATTATTGTGCCCCATTCCGCTCCCTTTCCAGTGGTGCACTTTCGCTCCTCCATAAAAGCCTAATTTCACATGCAAATCAGCAAAATCATGTAACGTGACTTTCATAAAACGGGACAAGCTTGATTTATAAATGTCTCTTTGATGTTTTTAAAAGCGAGAAAGAGAACTCGCGCTGTTCTGTGTATGCGCTCAGAGACAGTGCAGAACACAGACAGGTAAAGATATCTTTTAGCTCAAGTTGTGCGCCTAAACGGTCAAATACACACAAAAATATTTCAAAATGAGGCATTTGAAAATGATTCATGTAAACCCCTTGTCAGTTATGTCTTAAATGATCATAAACAGTTGAGAATGAAAATACGTGTGTAACAGTATATTGGATCCGTGTAGCTATTAAAGCGGCAACAAACAATATTCCTTCTGCCGTCTCTGTGCTTAATATTAATAAAACGTAAAAAATACAAAAAGAAAAAGAACTTTTGTAGTTTTAAAAAGGAAACAAAGCATGTTTAATTCTTACTGTGAAGATGCTGTCTTATTTTACATTCAAATAATTACATTCAATTTCTGTAGTAGGCTGTTAAGACTACTTTAGACTTGCATAAAGTATTCCGTTTCTTATTCTCAAAAAAGCACTGCTTTTCTTTTATTTACTTATTTTTTTCACTTGTATATATTTTTTTCTGTTGTATTGCCATCTTTAAATTAATCATTAATATAAAGTTTTAGACCCAGTCATAATTGTGTTAAATAATAATGATCACAATATTGACCAAAATAATCGTGATTGTGATTTTTGCCATAATCGAGCATCCCTAGTGTCTGAGCCAGTTTTATTTATTTTTTTATTTTTTTAAGAGATGAAATGAAAGCATACAACATGACCAGTGCATGAACCAGTAAGTAATTAAAAAGTCTTTGTAAAACTTTTTTTAATGATTGGCATATTTGGCAGAAGTCTGCTGAGGACAGTAAATGCAAAACAAAATATTTCTTTTTCCAAATATTTATAGAATCATTAGAATCGTTAAAGGAACCAATAAGGAAGCCAAAACTGAAACCAGAATGGTTAAATAGTTAGATTTTTGAGGTAAGTTTTGGTTTTAAGACAAGAACTTGATTAGTTACTATTAAAGGGATAGTTTACCCAAAATTGAAAATTCATTAAAAGTCATTAATTACTCACCCTCATGTCATTCCAAACCCAAAAGACCTTTGTTCATCTTTGTAACACAAATTAGGATATTTTTCACAGCGTAATTGCCATGCTTAAGGGCCAGAAAGGTAGTAAGGACATTGATAAAATAGTCAAATGTGATCAGTGGTTCAGCCATAATATGTGACCCTGGACCACAAAACCAGTCATAAGGTTAAATTTTACAAAACTGAGATATATACATCATATGAAAGCTCAATAAATAAGCTTTCTATTGATGTATAGTTTGTTAGGATAGGACAATATTTGGCCGAGATACATCTATTTGAAATCTGGAATATAAGGGTGCAAAAAAATCAAAATACTGAGAAAATCACCTTTAAAGTTGTCCAAATTAAGTTCTTAACAATGCATATTACTAATCAAAAATTACATTTGGATAGGTTTACAGTAGGAATTTTACAAAAAATCTTAATGTAACATGATCTTTACTTAATTTCCTAATGATTTTTGACATAAAAGAAAAATCAATAATTTTGACCCATACTATGTATTTTTGGCTATTGCTACAAATATACCCCAGCGACTTAAGACTGGTTTTGTGGTCCAGGGTCACATATTATGAAGCTACAAGAATACTTTTGTGCATTTTTGTGCAAGTGTCATGGTACTCTCAAGAATGCACGTTGAAGTCATTATTTTTGCTTTCTTTGTGCAAAAAATGTATTCTCATAGCTTCATAAAATTACAGCTGAACCACTGATGTCACATGGACAATTTAAAAACATTCTTACTACCGTTCTGGCCCTTGAACGTTTTAGTTGCATTACTGTCTATGCAGGGTCAGAAGGCTTCGGATTTCAAAAAAAAAAAAAAATCTTAATTTGTGTTCTGAAGGAGAACAAAGGTCTAACCGGTTTGGAACAACATGAGGGTGAGTAATTAATGACAGATTTTCATTTTTGGGTGAACTAACCGTTTAAGATCATTTTGCATTATGTTCAAAGAGCTTTTTTTGCTCTTTCAAGGATACACAGGTGCTTACAAAAACTGTGTAGCAGTAGTGAGTGCAGTTATTTCTGCAAGCATGCATTTAGCATGAGTGGTGCAGCTTGCTATTTAATTAGCTGTTAATCATCTATAGAACATAAATGACCATGTGTGTGCATCATGCTGTTTTCTGGTCATTAGTGACAGATGAGCTAAAGAGTGTAGCAGGCCATTAGCTCACTGCTGCATGTGTCTGTCTCTGACTGAGTCTGTGCCCTCATTACAAATGTAGCCCATTGTAGCAGAGTAGAACAGCTGACATCCCCTAATGCCAGCTATAAGTCATCAGCGGTGCTCATGCCCACTTTACACACACACACACACACACACACACACATGCAAACACACACATACACATACACATACTAGAAAGAGGAGCTCCTCTTAATGAGGGGTTTCTAGGATGAGTGTAAAATAACTGCTGACAGAGACAGGGCACGTTTAAAAGATCAGAGCATTTTTTGGATTATGAAAGGATAAACTGAAAAGTCTAATTACTGGAAAAGAGGATAAAACCTGTAGCTGTCCTTGCAGAAGAGGGTCTGCTGAGCTTTACTGAGAAGATTCTGCACAGTGTTTATAGTAGACACCAGCTGAACACAACCGCAAAGCACATGGAACCATATGACTCACACTGTTCAATCATTCTTTCTCACTTCCTTTCCTTACACACTGAAACACTCAAAAACAAAAACTGATCAGAAGAGAAAGATCAAAACAAATTCACAAGTATCACAAGCATTAACGTGACATATTTAGATGGGTTACAAGGAGATGCTCGCAAAATAGGCACAGCACTATGGCAGTGGGTCAGAACTGTCATAAGCTCAAACGACAATACTTTTATAATTGTAATAATTTTATCAGATGGCCAGCAATGATTTAATGGCTTAACTATTATTATAAAATGTTAAGTCAGTGAATCCAACACAATTTTGGAGCACTAATAATCAACTTGTCCGGTTCCTATAATGTAATATGTTGTAATGACTAGTATACAGTCTGAGTTTCCATTACATGCTTGTCCACCCACTTCCTGCTGCCCAGATCAATAGTGTATCTTCACACTGGACAAAGTCAATCGATTCATGTTGTGTCTCATTGTGTGTGTTACTGTGCACATTAAGACTAATTGGGTGCTGGTAAAGGAGATTTTTCGCATTGATCTGAAATCAGTTTTATAACTCCTGTGTTATAGGAAAGTAAGGAAAGGGAAACTGAGTACAGATGCACCAGCTGCATCTTCTTTTTATTTGCAGATCATCCAGATGCCATTTCTGTTTTTATGAGAGTTTTAGAATAATATAATATCAGTAAGACAGATTTACTAACTGGTAGAAAATAAACCCTACATTATGCATACACAGTTGTGTTCAAAAGTATTCATACCCTTAGTAAATATAATCAAAAAGGGCTGTAAAAAATAAATCTGCATTGTTAATCCTTTTGATGTTTTATTTTTTTAAATTTTACCAAAATAATAACCTTTCATTACAGAATAAGAATTTAAACTTGGGGGGGAAATCTCATGATTTTTTTTTTCTTTAATAAACATTGGCCACAATTAATCATACTCTTTTATTCAATACTTTTTGCAACTTCCTTTTGCCAAAATAACAGCCCAAACATTAAAGATAGAGCAGTATATTTAATTGTACAAATGGGGTACTTTTTTTATCCCTGTGTGCACCAAACCCATCTTGAGTGTTTGCAGCTAAAAAGCTTATTTTTTAGTTACTACTAGATCTGAAACCATAGAACCCAATCCCGTCTGACTTTCCAATAGTTTCTAAAAAGTGAATATGCAGGAGTTTGTTTTTGCATGAGAGCATTTTCTCTATTTTTTTTTTTGTTTTGTTTTGTTTTGTTTTCTTTTCTTGAAACCCTCCCAAACAAATGTGATGATGTAGGTGCTGTTTGATCATTTTGAGGCTTTCTGAACCTAAGACTCAACTATTTTCTGTAATTATCCATCTGTGATCCTTGGAGAGTCTTTAGCCACTCAAACTATCCTCCACACGTTGCCTTAAGACGAAACAGACACATCCTTTTCCAGGCAGATTTGTAACATTTTTTGTTAACTGGAAATACTTTATTACAGCTTTTGTGTTCCCTCATATTTATATTCTTGTGAAACAGGAAGCCATGGCTGGATAATTATATGTTCCCAATCACCCTGGTATGCTAAAAAAACACAAATATGAATAGGAATATACTTTAGAGATATTTTACTCATATGAATTTCTAGGGCTGCCAAAAAATTGGGGACATGTTATATTAGAGAAAAATATTTATTAAATAATGTGATTTTACCACACGTTCACTTCTTTCTTTCTTCAATTAAAGGTTTGATTTTTTTTTTACATTGTTTAATGAAAGATCAAATGGATAAACTATGCAGATTTATTTTTACAGCCTTCTTTGATTGTATTTACCAAGGGCATGAATAATTTTGACCACACCTATATATTACATATGCACTGCCGCTCAAAGTTTGTGGTTGGTAAGATTTTTACAGTAAAAATGCCACACATTGTGCAAAACTGTCAGTAATATCCCTGCTAATTTTTTATATTTATTCCACCAACATAATTATAAATAAAAAGTAAGTCTTGTTCACAGTCACTCGCATATTTAAATGTAGTTGTCACTCCGAAAGCTTTTCAAGCAAAACATTTTTAAATAACATTCGTACACTCTTGAAAATAAAGGTGCTTTAAAAGGTTCTTCATACGATGCCATAGAAGAACCATTTTTGGTTCCACAAGGAACAATTTAGCCAAAGGTTCTTTAAAGAACCATCTCTTTCTTACCTTTTTATAATCTGAAGAACCTTCTTTCACCATAAATAAGATGTTAAAGGTTCTTTATGGAGCCATTTAGACAAAAAGGGTTCTTCTATGCCATCGTGAAGTACCTTTATTTTTAAGAGTGTAGAGAATTACAGCTTAAAATATCCTAAAAATACGAGAGCTTTGACTTTTATGACAACAAAGGATCTCATGTCACATTAATGTATACTTATTACTGGCTCATGCAGTCAGTTTAGATTGTGTCAGAAATCATGACATACTGTACAGAAGCACCGACTTGCAATTTAATGGCAGGCAGAGTCTGTGATATAAGACAGTGACACCAATTAATGCAGCACCAGTGCTGTTCCCAACAGTACAATCAGTACAACTGTGACTACTACTTTCTATAACACACATCAAAGAACAACCAGCACTTTATCTGATAGTGATCAAACAGCTAAAGTCTGTGCAACCCTACAGACAGACTAAGTGAAAGTGTGTGAACATCTGTGTGCATGTCAGAATAGTGACACTGGATGAGGAGGTTGTGTGTGCGTGTTTGTGTGGGATGATTAATGGGAGAGTCAGACTGATATCAGAGTTGTAATTATCAGCATAAAACAGGTCACAGCATTAGCACACACACACACACACACACACACACACACAAATAGATACAAAGAGCCAGACACGCTGGCCAGAGCGACTCGCAATCAGCACTTTAACAGCAATTTAATAAGGGAGATAAAGAAAGATGGAGAGAGAGAGGGAAAGAAAAGAAATGAAATGGAGATACAGAGAGTGAACGTACCAGTCGGTTGATGCGAACGAACTCCTCAGGACTCTTGGCCCAGGGCGGCAGCTCCACGTCTGACACCACAGTCCCATCATCCATCACTCCCAGGTTGTAATTATTGGAGTTGACAAACATCTCTGGGAGGTAATAGAACTCAGGGATCAATTCCTGTGAGGGAGACAGAAAGGCGGCCTTTTTTAGCTACAAATTTCACACTAATAACTGATTAAATAATTAGATCAGGGTTTGCAATCAATTTTAAAGGGATATTTTTTTTTATCTGTTTACCCCCAGGGCATCCAAGATTTAGGTGACTTTGTTTCTTCAGTAGAACACAAACGAAGATTTTTAACTCAAACCGTTGCAGTCTGTCAGTCATATAATGGCAGTCAATGGTTACCAAATCTTTAAGAGTAAAAAAAAATCATACACAGACAATCGTTATGTGTCTCAAGACCTCAATGTATCGTCACGAGCCACAGGGTTTAATTTGGTTTTGTCTGTGTATGTTTTTTTTTTTTTACTCTTAAATATTTGGTAACCATTGACTGCCATTTTATGACTGACAGAATACAACAGTTTGAGTTAAAAATCTTCGTTTGTGTTATACTGAAGAAACAAAGTCACCTACATCTTGGATGCCCTGGGGGTAAGCAGATGAACATCAAATTTTCATTTTTGGGTGAACTATCCCTTTAAATATCTAATCTTAATTTCATAATTTTCTTGAAAGTAGTTAGAAAGTAAACAAGGAAACAAAATTGATTATTGTGCAAAGCAGATGCATCCAGTTTCAAGTATTCCTAAACATATTAGACAAATATACAATATAACAGCTCATTAAATAGGAATCAGGAGTGGAGGAATCAGTTATTCCTTGTTTGAATATTTAGCCTTTAATCTGTGCCGCGCTGCCACTCTGAGTGAGAGATGCAGTTGGAGCTACTCCAGTTTAATATCCAATTTTAAAGTCTTCACAGAAAGAGCGACTGCATGTCATCCTGATAAAGAACATTAAAATAGCAGTGCAGAGGCACACGGCAGTCAAAGCATGGTAAATAGCACTAAGACTCTTTCTTTTCCTTTATAAATTGCATGGGTATCACTTTGTTTTAAATAATGGTGACACAATTGGAAGAAAAAGTTGGTGACATCATGATATTGCAAAGGTGAAATCTTATGAATAATAATCAGGTTACACAGAAATCATTTTACATGACAATAACATCCCATTTTAAAAATTCTAAAAGTGTTTGGAGGAAACAATCATCCTTGCTGATCTTGCTGAAGATCTCAAATGTGACACTTAACTTTATTCTAAATTCTGACCCTGTTGATCTTAGGATTTTGTAAATCAGTGGATGAAGTGGATAAACCATGAAGGAGCAAATTACTTAAATATAATTTGCTAGTTTAATGGTAAATGGGTCATTCCTGTAATGCAGCAACTTGTAAATTTGAAAAGAAAATAAATATGCCTGTGTTCCTATAAAAGGGTATGTGCATTTCTATAATAGCTATACCTGTTTTTCTGAAATCTGCTCTGGTCAAACTTATTATATAACATGATTATTTGAAACTAGGGCTGGGCGATAAATCGATAACGGTAGTTACCAATATAATTTTCCTTAATAAAATGATAACAAGAGTTCGATAAATGTTGAATATACTGTAATGTTTATGCGTGGAACGAGAGAAAGCTAGTCTTTAGAAGCGCGCCACTTGGACCATTTAAGCGCTCGGTTCAAAGTTCAAACGGAAGCATGGCACGAGATTACTACAGCAGATGCGTCGCTGATGAGTCTTGGTCATGCAAGCACAAAACAGCGCTGTAAGATCTAGTGCGAAGCGAATTCAATGAACACAAATGTGGTAACACAAATTAAATGAAACAGCACTGACAAACAGGAGAACTACTGTGTGCAACGACATAGTTGAAGGGCTTTTTAATCTAAAAATCGGCATCACCAACCATGGATTTACTGTAGTAACACTAACTGCACCCTGGTACTGTGTCAGAAATGTGGGTATTCGTGTTTAATTTTATTATATTATTAATATAGACATGTATTAAATGTATTGAAACAGTACAGGAATATAATTACATAATTTTTGTGATTAAGCTATAGCTTAATTTTTGCTGCTATATACTAAATGTGTTTAGATTACTGTTTTTTATACAAATACCTATAAACCATATTATGACGTGCTTTATTTGTGATTTTAACTGTGGTTATCATGATCAAAATGTATGCGACTATGAAAGACCAATGATTAATTAAAAAAAAAAAACTCAAACAGTCAGTATAATTAAATTTCACCAAATAAAAATGAGATGGCTACAATTTTTACAAGATTTTTTTTACAATGAACATAAATTTAAATCTTCATCCTAACTCAAGCCACTATCAAATGTGTACTTCTAAGAGACAAAAAAATATATTATTATTATTAATATTATCAGGCAACACAAACCTGTTTCTAGATTTGAAACAATATTACTCTGTAGAACATGCAGAACTACTAAATTATTTTTTCCCTATTAAGATATTTATTTTAAGGAAAAATGACTGGAAAAGTGTGAAGAATTAAACCAAAATTTGTCATGTTCTGACCATAAGGAGTAGTTCAAAACCACAACTAATCATCTACAACTTTCACTTTGGAGCAAAAAATCTGCCTTTAAACTTGAAAGAAATAATAATGTGACATTTATCATGATAATTATTGCTATCGAGTGATATGAAAAAATGATTGTGATAACTTTTTGGCCATATCACCCAGCCCTATTTGAGACAAACAGGATTATTTTAATGGAGAGAAAAAAAACTCTGTTTCTAAATGTAAAAACATCAGTCATCCAATTAAAATAATTCAATTATATTTGGTATTGGCCTGAATTTCTTTTTCAGTCCATCCCTACTTTCATCTGTTGCTCTGCATCTTATATTCTACAGTGTGCACCTATTCATACACACGCCACTCATCAAATACAGTACACACATTCTATAGTTGATGATGATGATGATGATAAATTGGAGAAGCATCTAACTGACAATCTATCGCTCACTCTGTAGTCATAGACCAGTCAAGTTCTGTCTCACATCCAAACTAATTATGCTTTTCTGTGATAGGTCCATTCCAAAGCTAAGAGCAAAAACCCTAGGGTTAATATTTGTATGTAGAAGAATAACATTTCAGGTCTAAATTTAAACATCTATTTAAAAAAAACTGTACATATTTAACATAACATAGCATTCAAATTTAATATGTATATGTGCACTGTGTATATAGAACACAGTTCCTCAGTGCATTGCGAGTGGCCAATTAGGTGAGCAAACAAAAGGTGGAAGTTCAAAACTAGCCTCCTGCCTCATTTCTTTCTGGTCCTCTCTTTAAAACAAAAAGGTCACGATTTTACAATGGCACCAGGCGCCCTGAGGTTCATGTATGGAGCCTGGCGTAAATTTGGCGTCTTCATTGGCGGCACAAAGACCCAGAGCCACTTAACCAGTGGTTGGGGGGGGGGAGGGAGACCAAGGCTGGGGTTCGGGAGGAGCTATTATGTGCAATGGCCCTTGAGCAGAACTGGTCATAGGGCAAAACCTGTGATCCAAAATCCTGTCCTGCTGCGGGTCAATAGAGAGGGGTACCCCTGGGCCTGCTCTTAGGTCCGCTCTAATTCCCCTGAGTGGAAACTTTCAGTGTCCGCACTGCTTTCAGCCTAGTGCATGGAGGTCAGGGGATGGAGGTTAAAGGTCAGGCCAGAGTTTGCCTGGCTAGAGACAGACAGGATCAGGATGGCTTTAGGCCATTATAGCTCTCTTTAGTCTGGACACAAAAACTGCTAAAGGCTTTTCACCTCTTGGTAGAATGAGGGGGTGTTTCTAAATGCAGGGGGACTGCTGTGCTTTTTGTTTTTTTAAGAAAAAGGGATAACAGCATGGCAAATTGATACATTATTACATTTGAAGGCACTTCTTTGCTTCTCATTTGCACCTATCAGACCTTTTTTGCAAGGTTAAGAAAAGTAAAACATGTTTGAAATGTTCCACAGCTTCAAAGTCAAATATACTGAAGGTGATTTCCAGGTTTTTAGTCAAGTCATTTGGTTTTGATGCATGCCAATCCTGTTATGCTGATCCACAGTGACAAGCTCACGCAAAAACCAAACTGGGTTTTGAGTGAGCTTTCGATATCAAGTGTGACCATGTAATGTGAGCCACATGTCTTATTATCAAATGAGCGCAATCAGCCCCTGAAAAACGCCAGAATGCAACGAGCGTGCTAACAAAATGGCTGTCTGTTGTAATGAATATTTCAAGAGGTCTGGACATTTTTGTTAAAGTCAGTGCCGAACACTCTGAGGGCCTCTGAGTGTGCATTTGGGATTGCTGTCTGACTTTGGTTTGAGGCCGAACGACAAAAGGTTCAACTGAGGGTTAGAGTGTTATGAAAGGTTTCGCAAGAGAGAGTGTAAGGGGGGAAAGGGGGAAAGTTCGAAATCAAGATTAGTTTAATGCTTTGATCAAGGACCCTTGACGCTTTCATAGTAGCATGACAAGGATTGGTTGTGACCGTACATGTGCTAAGGCCACTTTTTATGGAGAGGTGATGGGGGCAGCCGGGCAGAGAGCTGCGATGTCTCCATGACGACTGCCCTCACACCAAGTCCCAGCAAGCTCCAGTTACCAAGAGGAAGTCAACTCACTAGAGAAACGTCTAATCATGTAATAGCCTCCACATTTGTGAAAAACAAAATATCAGTGGAAGGCGAAAACCAAATCCAGGCAAGGGACCGACTGATGCTTGAATGAAAGGAAATACAGTTGCAATCGAAATTATTCAACCTCTTTGACCTGCAAGATATTTTGCTGCAAAGAAACTAAATTTTGTGAAAACAATTCGACAAAGGCATCGGTGCACTATTGGAGAAAGTTAATACACAATTGAGTAATTCTAAGAACATAAGTTGATGAATAATGGGGAAAAAAATCAAATTGTCTCTAAACGTTCATGTTCAAAATGATTCAAGCCCCAAAAGACCAATTTGATGCAGAATCTTATTATCTTATTCTCTAAAACCACTGATAAACACTGCTTAGAAGTGCTTAGAAGCTTCTATTACCTATCTACTGCAACCATTCCTCACCTGAAAAAGCTTTTAGATCACTGATAATTTTTGGTTTTCACATTGCCATTGCTTTCTCTAAATTCAACCAAATATTTTTAATGAGAATTAAGACTCAACAGGCCACTCAAGGACATTCTATGACTGATCCATAAACCAAGCATAAGTAGGTTTGGATATATGTGACCCTGGACCACAAAACCAGTCTTAAGTAGCACGGGTATATTTGTAGCAATAGCCAAAAATACATTGTATGGGTCAAAATTATCGATTTTTCTTTTATGCCAAAAATCATTAGCATATTAAGTAAAGATCATGTTCCATGAAGATATTTTGTAAATTTTCTAACATAAATATCTAAAAACTTGATTTTCGATTAGTAATATGCATTGCTAAGAACTTCATTTAGACAACTTTTAAGGCGATTTTCTCAATATTTAGATTTTTTTGCACCCTCAGATTCCAGGTTTTCAAATAGTTGTATCTCAGACAAACATTGTCCTATTTTAACAAACAATATATCAATGGAAAGCTTATTTACTCAGCTTTCAGATGACGTAAGAATCTCAATTTCGACAAATTTACACTTATGACTGGTTTTGTGGTCCAGGGTCACATATACTTTGGGATGATTGTCCTGCAGGAAAGTTCATTGATCATTAGCTTTATTGGAGAAAGTTTATAATACACATTTGAGTAATTCTGAAAACTTAAGATGATGAATAATGAAAAAAATCTAATTGACTCTAAGCATTCATGTTCAAAATTATTCAACCCCCAAATGTAAAATTTGGCGCATAACCTTTTACTCTTTAAAACCACTGATACATGCTGTTTGGAAGTGCTTAGAAGTTTCTTTTACCTCTCTACTGCAATCTTGGACCATTCCTCAGCTGAAAATGTTTTTTTTTTTTTCTTTCATTCTTTCTTCAAATTCAACCCAAATATTTTTAACGAGAATTAAATCTGGAGACTCAACAGGCCACTCAAGGACATTCTATGACTGATTCCTGAACCAAGCATTAGTAGATTTGGATGTATACTTTGGGATGATTGTCCTGCAGAAAAGTCTATTGATCATCAGCTTCAGTCATTGCACCAAAGGCTTCACAATTCTTGCCAAAATGGCCTGATACTTAACTTCCTGCTGCAGTAAAACAACCCCATACCAGGACTGGCCCACCTCCATGTTTGACCATGGAGACAGTATGCTTCTGCTTATAAGCTTTGCCTTTTTTTGGACCAGACTGCTGATCCATAGGTCCAAGAAGTTCCAGTTTGGTCACATCACCCCAAAAAAAAATTCTTTCAGAACTCCACAGGTCTATCCAAATGAATTTTAGCATGTTCAAGTCGGCCTTTTTGTTCTTCTCAATTTTACTCAACTTCAGCACATGCATGGGCTAAATGTATATGTGTAACACTCCAAGTTAATTCTGTTTTTGTGAAGTTTCTAAAGGCTTAATTGTGTTTTAAGACAATTTTTTTTATGTGACTTAAAACAGCAATGTTGAATACGGGTTGAATAATTATGACAGATGTGTTACTAAAAAAAACTCATTACATTATATAGAAAGATTTTAGAAAGATCTTATACATATATATATAAGAAACATTACATTATATATTGACATTATCACTTTTAATGTGGCAGTAAACGGTTATAGATGCAGTTTTTATAAAGTCCTGGATCTTTAGAAAAGTTTGTATTTGTAAAGTACTGCAGTCTCTGGGGGGGGGGTTGAATAATTTCGATTGCAGCTGTAAGTACAGCTTTGTGCATGTGAATAAACATGGACGCATGACGCACACACACAAAAAAATCACATATGTTGACGTACCTTCACGTCAGACGTGTCCCTCTGGCAGTTTCTCCAAGCTCTGGACACTGAGGAGAAAGTGCGATCAGCATGGTCAAATTTCCCACCTTGGAAATTTAGGAAGAATGTTGTGAAAGGCTCCTGAGAATAAAACAGAAAGAAAACATTTGGACCTTCCACACAAATTCATGCTAAAATGAGTATTAAAAAGTCATGTTAGGACCTAAAACAACTACAGGGCAAATTCCATTTAGCATAGATCATGCATTTAATAACTAAGAGTCTACTTTGATCAGTCTTTAGCCTGCAATTTGAACATTCTTCAATACGTGCAACCAGGCCAGTATCTCTTATTTAGCATCGATGCCTGCTGTTCATAACAAAGCCTTATACAAAATGATCCTAATTTGTGTGCACTAAATGAAAACCTCTTCCCCAAAAGAGGGACTTGAATGCTAAAGAAACCTGTTATTAACCCCGGTCAGACAGCAAAGCCTTTACAAGTGCATTATTTGTTCTTTTCTAATCATGCTTAATCTTGTTTGTGCAGAATAAATAGGTGGTTCTTTTGAAACAATACCTCCCCGATGAGAAGGACGCAATTAGAGTGAATAGCACCCCGGTAAGCTACACCATGAAAGAAAAATACCCTAATTACGCAGAGGCTTTTGGGTGCTTGACTGAATTTACCACTCTCCTTTTCTCTGTCAAGAGCCTCAATATCACGAGGTTGCTGATTTGTGCTATGGTACATGAATTAGGGTGTTTGGTGAAGTGGATTTGGGATAAGCCTGATAATAATGGGATGGGATCAATACAATGGGCCAACAGGGAATGGCAATGAAAGTGAAAAACTGTAACAATTACAGTGATGGCCAGGGACGGGTTAGTGACCTCTGGATCGTTTTCTCTCTCTCTTTGAGAGTAGAATTTATAGGAATATGTGAATACTCTAAACATTAAAACGAAATAAAACAAAGACCTAATTTAAATGTAAAGCAACTGACACTTCGAGAAACGTGGGACTTTATAGCTGTAAAACTAATACAGAACTGCTTATCCTGAACTATGTACTGTTATAAAGCATATAAAAAGTATTTTTTCCTCCAGAGTGTCATGTCTTTGTTCTCTGCAGATATTAGAACACAAAGGATGAGGGGAAGATGAGCGATGTGTTGTGTGTTTGTTAGTATGCAGATACGGCCTACATTTCAATATAACAATAAATCAACCTGACTGAGCACGCACACATGCCCAATTATAAACAACAATTAGTTGCAATGTGTTTCACAACAGATCACATGATGAATGTGTAGCGTTTTGTCGCAGCGTGAAGAGCACAGAGCTGCTGTGTTTTAAAGCCGTTTAAAAGTGGCAAATCATTTGGACAATTATGATCCTGTTTATTTGTCCCACATAAACAGGCCATAAAAAATAAACGTTAAAGGAAGTGAAATAATGCACTGGCAAATGACACACTGACATGCTTTTGTGTTCTAAGCGACTGATGCTATAAAAAAATCTAACATTTTAAAAATTGCAGTTTGGAGTTAAAGTGTGACACTTGTGTGTTTATGTGCAACTTACAGTCCTGAGTAGCCACATCTGAGTAAAGCTGGAGGTGGAATAGTGTGTGCCGTAGTGGAATTTGGGCACCTGCTCATCCTCCCACGATTCAAAACGTTCAGAGAAGAATGCAGCCCTCTTTGGGTTGAGTGCACCAATAGGCTGTAATGAGAAAGGACAACATTATTGGAATAAACATAAAACTGCATTAATAAAGTATAAATGTGCAAGAACCAAAGCAATAAAATAAGTCAGATGTCAGAATAAGGACCACAGGTGTTAAATCTTGAAAAAGTAATCACTTATTAATGCTAATAATTTATTTACATAATAATGTAGTGCGGCTGTTAAGTTTCATCAATAATAGACTGTTATTTTAAGTCTGTCACATTCAACAGTCTCTTTTCTGTAACTGTGAATAAAAAAAAAAAAAAAATTGTGTTTCTTTGCTCAACTGTTCATGTTTGAGGTCTGTAAGATTTTAAAAACGGTAATATTGTGAAATCTTATTACAATTTAAAATAACGCTTTTTATTTTAATATATTTTAAAATGTCACTTATTCCAGTGATTAAGAAACATTACGAAACGTGCTTAAGAAACATTAATATTGTCAATGATGACAACAGTTGTTTAATATTTTAGAAAGGTGGTACTTTTTTGTCAAGATTCAATGAATAACAAATAAAAGTTCCAAAGAATAGCATTTATTTGAAAGTTAAATCTTATAGCATTATACATGTCTTTACTTTGATTTTTGATCAAACTAATGAATCCTTCCTGTAAGTAAAAAAAAAAAATCTTACTGACCCCTACTTTTGAATGTTTTTTTGTATGTTTGTACATTCATAATGATGTTAAACATTTATAGCAAAGGGTATATTGAATTTAAAGGGATAGTTCACTAAAAAATGGAAACTCTGTCAATAAATACTTACTCTCATGACCTTCATTCATCTTCAGAACACAAATTAAAATATTTTCGATGAAATTCGAGAGCTTTCTGACCTTTCATAAACAGCAACGTAACTATTTGATGTCCTTTCTACCTTTCTGGGCCTTGAATGTGCTAGTTGCATTGCTGTCTTAATTTGTGTTCTGAAAAGGAATGGAGGTCTTACATGTTTGGTCAAAATTATCGATTTTTCTTTTATGCCAAAAATCATTAGGTTATTAAGTAAAGATCATGTTCCATTAAGATATTTTGTAGATTTCCTACCAGAAATATGACAAAACTGAATTTTTTTTATAAGTAATATGCATTGCTAAGAACTTCATTTGCACAACTTTAAAGGCAATTTTCTTAATATTTTTTTTAGCACCCTTAGATTCCAGATGTTCAAAGAGTTGTATCTCTGCCAAATATTGTCCTATCCTAACAGACCATACATCAATGGAAAGCTTATTTATTCGGATTTCAGATATAATGACCCTTATGACTGGTTTTGTGGTCCAGGGTCACATTTTTAGGTGAACTTGCCCTTTAACGCATTTGAGTTGTTATGAGACTTCATATATGTCTAATATTTTCTTGCCCTGCATTGGGTTTTATCAAAAGCATTGATTAGCTGCTTTAATTCTTCATTGATCTGAAGAAACCCAGTGTATGGAAGCAGGCCATTATTTAAATGCTCATTTATATGTATTGTTATTACCCTGCTGAGTCTCTATTACTCTTGAACTGCAGCTCTCTTTCTCTCTGTCTGTCTCTCGTATCTTAGTATGATCAATAGTAATGGAATGATGGAGCTCCTTGAAATGAGAGTGGGCAGAACAGATCGACCATCTCCATCTCTCTCTCATATCATAGCTGTGTAATGAGGGTCCTCAGATGCTTTTTTATTGATTACAATGGTGCTAGTACAATATGGGTGTGAAACCACTGATTGTATCTTTTAATGCTCCACTGTGCTTATGTGTCTATGTGTGCCTGCATTAATAAGAGATTTAACACAGTGCAAGAAGGCCAAGGGCTGTGGGGCTCATTTAAAAATAGAGGTTAATTATATTCCACTAATTCTAATATAATCGTGATTAAACTACATCTTGGATTTAATTGAGATTTAAAAAGGAGCGCTGTTTAATCAACATTTGATTGTAAATCACTAAAGCTTGTATAATTGTCACTGAAATGTATTAGATTTATGCTGAATGCATTCTGCGTGTGTGAGTGTATGTGTGTGTAAACTGGAATGCAGCCCTGGGCTGACAATGACACACGGTCTGCTCTCTTGTGGCAACTACGGTGAGAACACACACTGAATTAAACATTGTGCGATTTAACTGATTGATTGCGGTAATAACAGGACCCTCATTAAAGAAAGAAAAGGGAGAGCAGGATAAAAAACATCTCTGTCATAGCTCAGTGTGTGTGTGTGAGTGAGAATGCGTTTCTATGTGAATTTGTGTGCATGTATATGAGTGTGTGTGTTCGTGCGAGCCCCTCGTGTTGTTTACGGCAGTAAATTACGGTCGGAGGCGCTCCAGTACAATAGGGTCTCGTGACAGTGTCGTTCATCAGGGTTATCCCCGTACCACAGCGCAGTGTGATGGAGTGAACGCACACCACCGACCCTAATACGCTCTGGCAGCACTGCTGAATATTTCTCTAGTGACGGCTCAAATAAATGAGCTGCCCCAATGTTTTTAATTAGACTGCAAATCTGAACAGACTGCCAGTAGCTATCAGTATCAGCACTTCACCGTGCTGCTCAAAATTCAGGGTTTTCTTAGGGGGGATTTTATGAATTGCATCTGATAGCTTTGTTTATTCGCACACGATTCACGAAAGGAATTATACCATCACAAACAAGGCCAAAAATTCTCTGCTGGGTGCAATTTGCATTCAGCACTGTGATCTAGGCACCTCTTTAAATGCAGAAAGTGTGCTTGAGTAGACAGTGACTTAATTTAAGTTCTAAATTAAACCTAAATATTTTTTTTTTTTGCACAGAAAAAGCAAGCAAATAAGGGTTCAATATAATATATTACTGTAAGCACTAATCCTAATGACTTAATACTACATAATGAACTTTTTTGAACGCATGTTCTAAATTAAATAAAGCTTTGAGTGAAAAAATGATTCAATGAAGGAAGCTCTGGCATCAGAATTAGGAGGTTTCGATATTTGCACATGGAGGTAAGGCTGAAGCATTCATTATAGAAGGTGTGAATGTATCTAGTGCTCAGCTGAAAGGGTGTAAATGATGTGATGCAGGGCAAATCAATATGCCATTAACTACATCACAGTGAGGGTGGAGAAACAGGTCAATACATTTGGTGTTATCTTTGTTAATGTACAAATATAATACCATGCCTTAGCCAGGACGTCTTTTATTTTATCTGTCACACTCGTATAGGATGCCTTCCTCCCTCAATAAAATATTAAAGTCACTATAGAAATCATATTGTTTCATGGTCTTTTATCACAATATTGCAATTAAAGTCAGCATTAAATGGAAATTCACCCTAAAACTGCGAATGATTCATCCATGCATGTTTCTTTCTTTCTTACTTTTTTAGAGCTCGTAATTTTTAAACTGTCAGAACTCAATTTCATGGTTAACCGACAGTGTACTTAAAGGGAACCCCCAGGTATTCAAACGTGTGTGGCTAAATACAACATAAATTATGTCAACATAAATTATGTCTCTTACTGAAATATGTAGTAGAAAACCCATGAAAGATTCATGTTATTAAAAAAAACCAACAACATAATTTTATACATATTTTGAACTATGGGGGGCACCATCATTTTGATTGCGTAAAATGACTGCACTCTGTAAACTACTGGCGCTACCTGATTTTTATCATACTGATATGATGACCCCAGCTACTGAAAGAGCTCACAGGTGGTGATGGATAAGCGTAAATTTAAACCAAATGCTGTACCATCCATTTTCCTTACAAGGAGTCTAAACGCCCCAGATATAGAGTGAAATTCACACTGAGAAACTCCTTTACGTCCTGCCAGGATGGCATCTAGCATTTCTTGCCGTTTGTGAGCTTTTTCTGTAGCTGTGGTCTACTAAAAGCCTCAAAGGCATCAGGGCTGAAGTGAACAGAGCAAAGACGCAGGTCTTTAGGAAGTTTTATTAGTCCACAGGCATTTTCCTATTTTTACTCCTCTTCTTATCACTAGGAAAGCAGTGAAGACTTCCATTGCTTCTTTTGCTGCCCTTCAACTGAAAATGACAACCAAAAGCCACATAATGTGGCATCACATCAGTATTTTATTTTCCGAGTAGTGTATTTCGAGTTGGGTTGTGGTAAAAATAGCACCAGATCATTGTCATCTGAATAATGGCGCCCCTCTTAGTCCAAAATATGCATAAAACAGTGTGGATTTTTTTTTTTTTAAATAACGTAAAACTTTTATGGGTTGTGTACTACATATTTCAGTAAGAGACATAATTTATGTTATATTAAGCCACACAAGGCTACATGGGATTCACTTTAAAACCCCAACATTTTTTTAAATTTACATTTAGATCTGTCTCCATCCGATCAACAACTAATAAATAGAACCCTAGAGTCGTTCTTTTTCAATAATAGGTTTCACTTGGATGTACAGTACATCTCAATACAGAAGAAAATCTGTTGCTACTTCCATTACATTGTGACTTTTAAAGTAAAAATGAGATTTTCTCCACTTCTAACTACCATAAGACTATTTATTAAGTAATATTTAAGTTATTACCTCATTTTTTTCCCTTTTAAACCTTTCAACTTATAGGTTTCTGCTGTGTTCTCAAATTCCATCCTGTTAGTGTTTTGGAAAATTAATTTAACTAAGAAAGGGCAGTTCACTCAAGTATTAGTTCACTCCTGAATAAAAATTTCCTTAAATTAAGGAAATTTAAAATGTTTTAGTTGAAAAGAAATGAAGGTTTTTAGAGGAAAACATTCCAGGATTTTTCTCCATATAGTTGACTTCAATGGGGATCACCGGGTTGAAGGTCTAAATTGCAGTTTCAATGCAGCTTCAAAGTGCTCTACACCATCCCAGCCGAGGAACAAGGGTCTTAACTAGCAAAACGACTGGTCAATTTCTAAACATTTGTGGTTAAAAAAAAAAAAAAAAAAATTAACTTTTTGTTTAGAAAATGACAGATTGTTTCACAATAAGACCCTTATTCCTTGTCTGGGATCGTGTAGAGCCCTTTGAAGCTGCATTGAACCTTCAAATCATAGATCTCCATTGAAGTCCACTATATGGAGAAATCGTGGAATGTTTTCCTCAAAAACCTTAATTTCTTTTCGACAGAAGAAAGAAAGACATGAATATCTTGGATGACATGGGGGTGAGTAAATTATCAGGAAATTTTAATTCTGGAGTGAACTAATCCTTTATCCTTTTTTTTTTTTGTAGGAAAGCTACATTAACATAGCAGTTTCACTATCTCAACCTAACCTGTGTGAGTCTCTCTCTCACACGTTTGAAACAATTTTAGTCGTAATCCTAATATAGTTTTGCTGCATTGTGTTACACGCATGTATTGCAATGTGCACATTTTTGTGTAGTAGTTTAAAAGATACAAAAGAAACTGATCAATATGCTTGTGTCCACTAAGACACAAGTGAAAATCTATTTGGAAAGCGTCTCACTCAGTTCTGTCAGTTTTGTTCTTTCTGGCTGCAGTGATAACTCTGGCTGCACCAGATGTCACGAAGAGGTTAGAGTTTATGATAAGAAAGCCAGCGGGGTCATAACGCTGAGACAAAAGGAACATAAATTCATGAAGCACATTCCTCTGCCCGCAGGGAAGACAGTGCATGTGACACGGCGTCTATGGCAATTTCACCTCACTGTGTAAAAGGTCCCACATGACCTGCTTCTATCAAAGCAGCGCTGCGATGTGGCATACGCAGACGACAAGAGAGAGCGGGAGGGGTTAAGGACAAAAAGAGGAAAGACACACAGCTTATACAAGGTTCAGATGGCCTTCACAGGCGAGACGGTGTTGTCATGGTCCGCTGGTCATACACTGATATTGCCTGTGTCAACAGCATGAATAAAGCAGTTGTAATAAAGATTGTTGAGATTTGCTGTTGTTCGCTGCAGAGGGAGGGGTGGCTGCTCTCGCTCGGCCTCCGTTTCTCCCTAAGGCTTGAAAGCTTGACTGAACATAAAGGCAAGGCTGTCAAAACTCGAGAGAGAGTTTGAGGGAGGGAGGGATGGAAAGAGAGAGAAACAAAGGCGAGGGTGATGTAGGATGGTGTATAGGACTGTTGTCTTTTAACCTAGTGGGCGGAAGCCATTGCAAAGAAACAGAACAGGGCTGAACAAATTATAAATAAATAAAGAGATATGCTGCAAGCTGTGTGTTGACTACAACAGCGAGTGCCTCCCTGTATATTTATTTGTTCAAACATGCACTGGGGAAAAGACAACTGTCTGCCACTAACAGCTAAAAACTAGATACAGTATATACTAGATACAGTATATACATAGATCAACCTATTTTTTTTCTTTAATTGATTGCCATTCTTGGCATATTTCTATTTTTGCTCTCATATGTGCAAAAAATTAAACAAGATATGGTCATTAGGAACTTTAAAATTTCCTGATAATTGCCATTCAAGCTGTTCATGTCTTTCTTTCTTCAGTCGAAAAGAAATTAATGTTTTTGAGGAAAACATTGCAGGATTTTTCTCCATATAGGACTTCATTGGGAACCAATGGGTTGAAGGTCCAAATTGCAGTTTCAATGGAGCTTTAAAGAGCTCTACCCAATCCCAGCCAAGGAATAAGGGTCTTGTCTAGCGAAACAATTGGCCATTTTTATGTACTATGTAATACGTGAAGACGAGCTAGTGCAAGATTAGCATTTGTGGTTAAAAAGTAAATACATTTTTATTTTTTATTTTTTAATTACCAATTGTTTCACTAGATAAGACCCTTATTCCTCAGCTGGGATCGTGTAGAGCCCTTTGAAGCTGCCTTCAAATTGCAATTTGGACCTTCAACCTGTTGGCTCCCACTGAAATTCACTATAGTCCAAAAATCCTGGAATGTTTTCCTCAAAAACCTTAATTTCTTTTTGACTGAAAAAAAGAAAGACACAAACATCATGAAGTTAATCGTCAAACAAAAAGTACATTAAAACGTCTTAATAATGTTGAAAATATAATGTTAGACATATTCTAATTATATCCAGTAAATATTAACCTAAACCACTCTGTAGCTGAAAGAAACATCTAGCTTCAAAACTGAATTGGTAAAACACAGAGACGTCTGTTTGCTAAAGGCAATGCAGTAGATACAGATAGCATCATGTATATAAATCTGCACTGTAGAGCAATCTGTGAGCGATGATCTCAGTCTGTAGACAGTAAGGGTGACTTCTGAATCCTCATGATTCTTTTTGCACAGGAATTCATCTTCCATTATCTCTTAGTCCTTTGTTTTCCTGCCTCTTAGAACTGATTTATTCTGCCATTTTGGGTCAGAGTGGACACTCGTTCGATCATCTGGGCTCTAAAAGTAATCCTCTGTCCTCCCTCCATTGGCCACCATTACATGAAATTGATGGTGATTTTTGAGGCAGTGACTGGCAAGCTTTCACAAGCACTTTTAAAGTGGAGTTTAAGGGTGGAGGCGTTTTAAAACACAACTTTTGTCCTGAAACTCAATTACCCAAATGGTGCAATGTGAGTAAAAAGCATTCTTTTGGAGGAGTGCCCCCCAGCTCCCTGACATAAAATATTTATCAGATTTAGACTGAGAAACGAGCTCTTCAAGACACTAGTTTCGAGATACAAACATAAGTGAGCCGCATTTAAATAAAATGGAAATAACCATCATCGCCATGGCAAGATGGATTGGATTGAATATCTCAACTAGCATGATCTTCCTTCCTGGTTAATCACTGTCACTTCAGCGAAACAGCTATTAGTAGTTCAACTCGCTACACAACAATCGATTGCAATTAAAGACCATGGCATCAACCTCAATCCACTGGCCTCAAGTGTTTGATTCAGAGTCCTGATTTAGAAGAAAACAGGCCTTGTTTGCACAGCTCTAATATGGATTATGGGAAAAATTGGCTATAGATTTGCTGTGTGTTGTGTTGAAATATGCTATACTATAATGTACGATTCTAATCATTACAGTTGAGGTTAAGCAAGCATGTTATTTTTTTGTTGTTTTAATGTTTTTTTTTTTTTTTTGTGATAGTTGTTTATGAATCACTTGTTTGTCTTGAACAGTTAAACTGTCCGCTGTTCTTCAGAAAAATCTTCCAGGTCCCACAATTTTTTTTTTCAGCATTTTTTTGTATTTGAAATCTTTTCAACAATGACTGTATGATTCTGAGATCCATCTTTTCACACACAGGAACATATGCAACTATTACAGAAGGTTCAAACGCTCACTGATGCTTCAGAAGGAAAAACTTTATGCACTAAGAGCCAGGGGTGTAAACTTTTGAACAGAATGAGTATGTACATTTTTCTTATTTTGCCTAAATATCATAATTTTTCATTTTGTACTGCCCTTAAGAAGCTACAGAAGATACTTACATGTTCCCCAGAAGACAAAATAAGTTAAATTTACCCTTATCTTCAAATTCCAAAAGTTTTCACCCTCTGGCTCTTAATAAATCGTTTTTGCTTCTGAAGCATCAGTGAGGTTTTGAACCTTATGTAATAGTTGCATACTGCATACTGAGTCCCTCAGTTGTCCTCAGTGTGAAAAGATGGATCTCAAAATCATACAGTCATTGTTGGAAAGGGTTCAAATACACAAAAATGCTGAAATGTATACTAGTAATAAAACTAGTACTGTATATGCATTGTATACTGTGTAGAAAAAGAAAAATATATTGACTGATATCTTTGAGATTATCGCAATTAGCCATCTTTTGTCAAGAGCCAGTCAATGAAGAATAAACTTTTTTCCCTTTTTAAAAAAAAATAATTTAGTCCCTTTATTCAGCAAGGATGCAATTGATCAAAGGTGACAGTAAGGAAAAAAATATATTATATTTCACAATATTACTCAAATAAATCAACCTTGGTGAGCCTAAGAGATTTTTCTTCTGACCCCAAACTTTTGAACTAGTGTACATTTAATTTGCTGCCATTGAAATAAAGTGTATTTATTGTATATCAGCATTATATCAACCACTGGCCACACTGCTTATCAGTAAGCGCACTGACTGGACAGGCCACTTATATGATTTCACGCCACCTAAAGCTTTGTTTTTAAAAGAACAGAGATAAGGAAAAAACCTGCTGAACTGCCTTCAAATGGTGTGATACAATTTAAGATACCTATGTATTGAGTGAGAGACTGAGAGAGAGACAAAGGCAGGTCTGGTGTTCCCAGCAGTGAGCTGTGTCAGTCTGTCGGTGTGGTTAGCTCAAGTACTACTACGCTCATTAATTAGCTCCTTAGGGAGGCTGGCTGGCTAACGGGAATGGGGGAGGAGGTGAAAGCGGGATGTAGGGGGCTTCTGAGGGGTTGATTGAGGGGGAGAGAGGAGGAGGAGAGACACGGGCCCATTATCTGACTTGTCTGCGGTTGAGGGTGCCTGGCATGAGGTGACGTGCACACGGCCGCAAGCTCTGTACTACACGCACGGTCAGACTCACAGCGATGGGTCTAGGAGCAGCAGTCTTTCCCTCCCTTGCTAGATGGCTACATCTGTCTATCAGACTCAGCCTCATCATTAAAGCTGCCAGACGGGGTTTTCACATAAATATTTCCACCGTAATCGTGTTTTCAAAACTTCTCTTCAGACATGTCCTTCAGTCTCGAAAACTACAGGAGTTCTTTGAGGTTTAGCTTGTTGGTTTTGTGTGTGTATGTGGTCATGTGTTTACCTTGGATAGATCTCTGTAGTTGCTGGGCAGAGTGAGGTCGAGTTCTTCGCTGTCGTAGTTGGTGATTACCCAGGGGAACACAGGATACTGGTTCAGATCGTTATATGTTCGGCCTGAAACACAAGGAAGGTCAAGACTCCTCACACATTTTCTCAAGTCGTATTACCATTATCATGATTGTACATTATCATCATTATAATTACATAAGAGTCTCAAATAAAGAAAACACAGAAACTACAGTTACTGAAGAAAATGTGACTACAGGGAGCAGAAGACAACTGTTATTTTTAGTGTCAAAGATGTTATTTTTAGTTTCCAACTGTTGTTAGTTTTCTAACACTATGTTTTAATCAAATGTGACAAGATTCCAGTGGCAGTGTTTTGGTTATTTGAGGTTTCAGTGTGGGCAGAACTACGTGACCCAACATAGCAAAAAATAAAAGGCAAGTTACAGACAAAGTGTTTAGCCAATCACAGCTGGTTAGGATAGAAACCCAGACATTGAAAGATACAATTTGTCACTTCTTGTGTCACTCAGGTGTTAGGGCTAAAAGTTATTCATTAGTTAGTAAAAACAACTTTATCTGTAAATTCAAGGAGTTCAGGTATCATTGGCTTTTACCAGAGATGGTGTTGAGGAACATGAGGTACTCAAAGTTGGGGATTTCTCGTCTTTGCCAGCGCTGGGTCATGTTGGAGGCCTTGTAAAGCTGTTTCGGACTGGCCAGAGAAATCCGTCTGTCAGAAAAAGACAAACACATTCAGAATTGTAATCATATATTTGCTGTTCAGTTGATTTTAAATATAAGCAGTTTTTCAATTCAAATTCAATATATATATATATATATATATATATATATATATATATATATATATATATATATATATATTGTACAGATGACAGATTATGTATAGACTATGGCATAAATCACAGACAAACTGCAGTAAAATGTATGAAAATACAGTGAGAATCTTTAACTGTTCCCGTGATCTGTTGACACATTTCTTTATCACTCAGAAAGAGAAAAGATCTTTAGTTTCAGCATCTTTCCAATTTGACAATAGCTTCAATATTCACTTAACGCAGAGTATTTGTGTCAGTTTCTTCAGAATTCAGATTGCTCAAGGTACTTTCAGAGCACTGCAACATTGTTTGTGGTCAAACTAATGTAAAAGGTTCAAATCGTATGACTTTGTTAATACAGTACATAAACTCAGGACTTATATAGCATTTTGCCGACTTCAATACCTAAGGCTGTGTATTTGAAAGTACCAACTGCTTTAATACAACATCTGTATAAATAAAATAGACAAAATATGATTAAGTACTAGGGATGTATTGATATCAAAATCTCACGATAGGATAATACCTCGGTATGAAGTCGACGCTACAATATTTATTGCAATACTTTAAAAAAAAGACAAATGAAGACTTGGAAAAAAAAATACTTTTTTAGAAGAATTTTAAAGTAAAATCTAATGCACTTTGAGAGTTCAAAACTAAGAGCTCCAACCCATGTTCTTAACTAAGACAAATTAAGTCAAAAAAAAAAAAAAAAAAGTCAATGAACTGACTTGTAACTAAACTTTAAAAAGGAAACCCAACCCTTTTAGTTGTGGTATACTGACATGGTCTAAATTACATTCACACTGGTAAAACCAAACAAATTAGAATACAATAATAATAATAATAACAATTTTATATTATTGTTATTCCTATGACAGTAATGGCCAAATATTGTAAAACAACTGCACTGTAAAAAAAAAATGACAATAAATATTTCACAGGTATATTATTTTGCTTTACACCACAGTAGGGGGATTACAATACTTCTTTCCTAATTTCTACACTTGATAGAGATATTTTGAATTTAGGTAACGTTACCCATTTAAACCGCTGTCAGCAATTCATACTGTACTTTTAAGCTTTTATTTTGACAGAAACAACAGTAGAGCTTTTATTTTGACTAAAAACTCCAGCTTCAGTGAAAACAAAAAACAGTGCTTACAAAAACGCATCTCACTAAAAATTTAGTGGAATGCTGTAATCATCTGCCTGTTATTAATGTTGGGAATTACACGAATATGAAAATAAAGCATAAATGGAGCACATGCAATAATCCAGTTCACTGGATTCACTGTAAACTTAGCCGTTCTGAGGCACGCAAAACACCGGATAATGAGCTTCGCTTTGAAACACGCAGCGAAAACAGACTTGATGAAGGGATTTTACCATATTGTGCTTTCGCTTTAGCTTGTTTGACAGATACAGTGCCAAAGCATAATGGCCCAAAACACAACTTTAAAAAACTTTTATGTTAGAATAAGTTTAAACATATTTTAAAAATCTATACTTTTGTGACCACAATGATGTTGAGGCAGTTTTGCTATCCCAAATCCACGATATTGATAATATCGTTACATTCCTATTAAGCAGTGAAACATTTTAGTACTGTTATATGAAATAGTCAAGTCACCTTGATTTATATAGCGCTTTATACTATACAGATTGTGTCAAAACAGTTTTACTGTATTAAACAGGAGAATAATGTGTTGATAATGCAAAAGGACGATTGTAAACACTATATAAAATAGTTACCCTGGAAATCCAGAGGTCTCGCGAGAGCACAATTTGAATTGTCTCTGCAAGACACTCTGGCATCGAGCAATGATGCAGGTTACTGCAATACGTAAGCAATTGTGGGAACCAATCAAATCGGTGTATCTGATGTAGGCGGGCCAGAGGCGAGCTAAACTGATGATGACAGCACTGCGACGTCCGAATCATAGTAAACTTTGAAAGATCGCTGTCGCTACAGATGAACAACAAGTTGTTTAAAACGGCTTTGGCCGCTACAATGAACGAGTTAGACTTGGCTTTCCATATAAAAGAGGAACAGAAAACCGAAAACTCGAATCGTTCCTTTGCAAGAAGGACGTTTTTGCTGTTTTGCCGACTGGATACGGCAAGAGTTTAATCTATCAGTTCACGCTTACATATAATTAGCCGGAGAATAGTAGTGCATGTTTGGCGTGCTGTCCGGTGAAGGGCTCCGAGCTCGGGAGTGGCCCGAACCCAGAGTACGTTACCCCCTAATAGGAGTAGCGAGAACTCGGAGGGATGAGATGGGGTGGTGGAGGGTTACTGATAAACCATCGAGTGAATTGAGGTGAGTCAGCTGTATTTAAACCTATGGCGCTGATTGACTTGTGATGTTTACGCTAAGCATCTGACACGCTTCTCCCGAACTTTGTTAATGAAACATCATTTAGCTCTGCTGGTAGCTAAGCGTGTATTGTTGTGATTGGTCGTGGCGTTATCCAATTGCGTGCAGTTAGAGTTTCAAATGCATGCTTGGTGCCGCCCCTCGAGTTAGGCAGTTTTCATTGCTCGATCCCAGACCCATAATCTTAATAGATTAGGGTCTGGATTTTTCCAGGCTATAAAATAGTATCTGTCGAGTCAAACTAACAATACTGCCAGAAATAAGTGTTCCCAACTAAGCAAGCTAAAGGTGACAGCGGCAATGAACTAAGACTTCATCAGTGATAAGCCTTGGGAAAAAAAAAAAAACATGGGAGAAACCAGGCTCAGTTCTCCTCTGGCCAGACAAAGCCAGCATGGCTTACAGACAAATAGCACTCGGCCAGTCAGATTCAACGACAGGAACTCTTCTATAATTCAGAATATAACCAACATCCAAATCCAGACGTGAACACAGACACACAATGGCCTCATGGGTAATGTGGGAACCTGTTAAATGAACATGCACAGTGCAAGCAAATATGTGGACACTAAAACAAATGACTCTCCATCCAATTAAAACAAAGCGAAATTAGAGAATTCATCACTGTCACCCAGCGTGATTACAGTCATTAGGCCTCTCTGAAGTTTCCAATGCCCTTTGCCCCTCCTAACACAGAGGCAACGCAGTAACAGTGCTAGGGAAATGCCACACGAATGTTAGCAGAAGGGCATAAGTGAATTCATGGCAGGAGAGGGTTGTCTGTAATGGTCAGTACAACATTCTTTCATTGCCACACACAAACCATCGAGAGCCCTGTGTATCTGTGTGCGAATCAGTATTCACTATATTTTGTTACCTACATTGCGATTTTAGTTACTTAAATGCAATGAATGTTTGCTTTTAATAAGAACACTGGTTTTGAAGAATATTGTGATGGAATTTCACTTGTCTAAATCATCTTTTCTTTGGCTGGATTACAACAGCAGCAGTCTGTGTGTTTCCTGTGTTTCCCATGTTTCCAGTCTGCCCTGCAGGCTCTGCTTTCACCCCTGTATTTATTTCTCAGTTGGCGAGATAAATAAATGATGTGAATTGTGTTTGTGTGAAGGTAATTAGCCAGTGTTACAGACACCCCTGACACCATGCACACATTAACACACACAAACACGCAGTGTTGGGCCAGAAACATATTCTACAGAGGTGCGCAAATGTAAAAAAGGGAATGCCTAGCCAACAGATTGCAAGTGCAAAACTGAGCAACCATGCGAAAAGATGGCAGAAAAATGGCAAATCACACACTTCCGGGGGGTTTGCAAGTGTTAATTTTGACAACAAATTTTGATTTAGCCTTAGTCATAGTTTTTTGACTAAAATGCCATTTAGTTTTAGTCTATTTTTAGTCGACTAAATATTATAAGATTTTAGTCAACTAAATCTACAGTAGAAATCTAATGGATTTAGTTACAGTGTAATGCATTTATTAAGCATTTCTCTACCAAACTCTACCAAATTACCAAACTCATTGTATAGGCTTGATATTAAGGTTGTATCATGATAGACACAGATTTAACTGCTGTGACACATAACATTCCTTTATATTTAAATTAAATAAAAACCACTTCTCAAAAAAAAAACAAAAAAAAAACAAGAACATGGTCTTCTTTTCAATGTAATTCCAATGGTTATATAGGCTAATTATGCAGATGAATCTTTATTAAGGCTACTAAAGTGATTCAGTGAAGCAATGATTTTCTGTCTTTCTTTTGTTGCTTGATTAACATTAATGCCACATACAATAGCAACTAAATTAGGCTGCTGTCCCTTTAAAACCGAATGCACGGATGCAATGTACTGATACACGTCCGATATTCTGCCAATTGTTAATGTTAATTTAAGACGTAACTGAGTGTGTTTACGTGAATACTCCTCAAAACTGACAATTCGACATCATTTTGTGTGTATTTCTCTATTCATGAGATGCGAAAGAGTACTTGTTTGCTGTGTGAGAGGCGCTGCTTTGGTGTCTGCTATCAGAAAACCAGACCGAATTGAGTTCTCTTTTGCGTCGTCAAATTTATCCATATGTCTGCTTTTCTCTTACTCCAAGATATTGACTTTTTTTTACTTTTTATGAGACGTGCAGCAAATGTATGCTAGCTTATGTCCAACCGATAGATCAATAAGCTATGATACAGTTCAAATGCTTGCATCTAACCCACTAACCACGTTTGTTCAGAATGAATCTCATCCCAAATCGTTTCTCCCTAACATTTTCGTCTCGTTTTTATTAGTTGCTAAAAATGTTGATAGATTTTCGTCATTTGTCATTAAAAATGTGTTTTTGTTTCGGTATGGTCTCGTTTTTGTTGGTGAAAAAATTATGACGAAAATTCTTTGTCAGCGAAATGAACACTGCTTTCTGCAGGTATTTCAAATAGGAGAAAAAAAAGAGTGTTTACTACTGTAATGTAATGGTGCACATGAAACAGAGAACATGCCTGGTCTGAGGAAGGCCGAAATTCGTGCCGACTCCAACTCTGGGGAGACAGTGCACCACCTTTTTCACTGTGGCCGCATCTGGGAAGTTGAACATGACTGCCGCTGTAAGGAGAAAAGAAAACACACTTCATTCACTGTGTGTGAATAAAACAAGTACAAGTTTTGTTGAACTATTTTACAGGAGTCATGTCAAAATTCTTACAATTTTTAAATTATATATTATTTTCCTTAATTTTTCCCTCATGACTTAAAGGGTTAGTTCACCCAAAATTCTGCCATTAATTACTCACCCTCCTGTTCCAAACACGCAAGACCTTTGTTGATCTTCGGAAAACACAAATAAAGATATTTTTAATTAAATCCAAGAGCTTGCAGAGACAGCAACGCAACTACCATGAAAGGTACCCAGAAAGGTAGTAAGGACATTGTTAAAATATTCTATGATAGCTACGAGAATAATTTTTGTGCACAAAGAAAACAAAATAACAAAAATTTCTTCTCTTCCATGTCAGTCACCCGCAGTGTACCACGACATAGCTTCAGAAAATTACGGTTGAACCACTGATGTCACATGGACTTTATTAACAATGTCCTTACTACCTTTTTGGGCCTTGAACATGTCAGTTGCGTTGCTGTCTATGGAGGGTCAGAAAACTCTCATCAAAATTTCATCAAAAATATCTTACGGGTTTGGAACGACATGAGGGTGAGTAATTAATGACTGAATTTTCATTTTTGTGTGAACTATCCCTTTATTTTTTTTCTTATTCCCCCCGCCCAATTCATCAATAAATAGTTCCTAGTCTGTTTTCTATTGTATCTCCTCCAAAATGCATTTGATCAAAATGCATTTGATCATGCCCTGGCCTCATGCTTTAAAATATTACAGAACAGCAATGGATCGAAGCTTACTTCTGTTGGCCATGAAGACCTCCAGCGCTGTATTCTGTAGCAGATAGCGGCGAGAGAAAACTGCTCGGATCTCTGTGAACTGCCATTTCCCATGCAGACCCTCTGTGTAGGCCAAAATCTGTAATGGGGAGACAAAGAAAAACAATTGATCAAAGAGAAATGTAAAAAATTAAGGGGATATGAGTGGGAAAGCAGCAGGGTAGAGGGAAGGTTTCAGTTCATTTATCACCCATAGCTCATGCCCAGGGTCACAGAGCAGGATTAATGTGTATTATTGATCAGTCCTCATGAAAAAGAGATGCTTTAAGCTCCAAAATGAGCCCCATTCAGCCACACACTGAAGAGGTGCAGGAAGGCCACAGTTCACTAAAAGGTAATCAGTACCAAGAGAACTGGAAATCTATCAATATTTGCCCTTCGTTGGTGTTGGTGTGAGCGAAATGTGGTTTTATCACCATCATGTTATATAAAACAACTTTCACAATGTGCAAGAAATGCTGAAAAACAAAAAGCTAGAAAATAATAAAAATAATAATAAAAACTATATCTAGGGTTGTATACAAAAGAGTTTTTATACACATTTAAAACAAAAAAAATGATGCCGATTATTTGGATTCCAAAATTAATTTGGATTAACTGGATTCCAAAATCTCAACACCCATTCCCTTCCATTATAAAGCTTGGAATAGCCAGGACATTTTGTTTTAATATAACTCTGATTTATTCGTCTGGAAGAAGAGAGTCATATACACCGAGGATGGCTTGAGGGTGTGTAAGTCATGAGGCAATTTTCATTTTTGGGTGAACTATCCCTTTAAGACTTGCTCTCCATATGCTCACTATTTCCTTACATTTCTAATTTAGTTTAATTACAGATCAGTTGCTAGGACAGAAGAGGAGAAAGAGACCACCACACCTGATCTGAGCAGCTCTGATTAGGGCGGATAAACAGCTGAGTTAATCAGACATTCAGATCTTCTAGCACCAAGGCTAATGCTGATACGCACTCATTAATGAGAGACAGAGAGAAATAGAAGAGGACAGAAGAAGAGAGAACGAGAGGGCAGCAGCTGTGCTGTGTGCTCAGAGCAATGTCACTGCTCCTGTCTGCTCTGCAGACTCACTTCAAAGTCTCCAGAGTTCAATTAAATGTGGATTAAGGCTGTTCCACCGCCCCGGTAACGCTGCCGTTCGCCACCGCAAACTCCCTGACAAGAGGCATGTGAGACGGCCCTGCTCCCCTATTTATCTTCCTCATCTCCCCTCTGTCAGGCTGTTGGTATGGAAACCGAAGCATTAATGCGATATCCGATGCGCTACCTAACCAAGGTATCATGGAGAAGTTTGAGCATGGAGGAGTTTATTACAGCTGAGAGATCACGGATAGGGTCGTAAAGATGAAATCCCCTTCTTACCCAAGTGTAATCGAGGAACTTCAGCTGAAGGATCTGTCTGTTTGCGTTGCGTATTAGCAGCTGCCATTGACTGGTAATGAAATTAACCTCATGTAAGCAGTGTTAATGCTGAGAGAGTCCCCCGTCCTCCCACTCACCCACACACCACTCAACACGACATGAAAATATAGCACACACTCCACTATCAGATCATTACCTGCCATTCTGAATGGAAGGAATGGAATGGAAGAGAGTCAGTGTAAATATAAACTGATAAGCTTGGGTTTTATGGGTGGTTGCTAAGCGGTTGTTTAGAGGCCCAAGGCAAAAGAGCCAACCCTGAAGTGAGGATGCGCCAGTACTAAAATTCTAGCATAACAATGTCAATGACACACTCCCGTTCAAAAGATTTTGGGTTATTTATGTGTGTTTTTTAAAATGGTAATTATTTAATTTATACATTTGAAAAAAACTAAAAACAAAAAACTAATATCTTTTTTCAGCAAGGAATTCAAAGTGACTGTAAAGACATTTATAACGGTCCAAAAGATTTCTATTTCAAATAAATGCTGGTTCTTTGAACGTTTTAGTAATCAGCACAACTGCTTTCAATAATGACAATAAAAATGTTAAGCACCATATCTGAACCAAGCCCAGAAATTTTAATGTTAATGTATGACCAATATTAAAAATCTATAAAATTGTTTAAATAAATACAATTTGATTCCAATCCGCTTTATTTTTCTTGTAAAAGCGGGCATGGCCATTTGTAAGTTTTAGGGGTCTTGCTTTCAGTCTCATTCACATCCAGCTGTTTTTAGCTTTAAAAAACAGCTTGTTTTGCTGCCTGATATTGCAAATTGATGTTTCTTACCATATTGTTTTCATGTATTTTATTAATTATGAACATACTGGTTTGTAGTGCAAACAGTTTTAATGTTTACTGCAGGCTGTTGTTCTTCTCTGTATTTTCCTCGCCCATAGGCTTACTTCAGCATTAAAAGGTGCTATAGAATGCATTGATACAATATTTCAAATTGTTCTCTTTTATCTACATTGAAGGTATGTGGCTTAGGTAAGGGCAAAAATTCCCCAGAAACGGTTTTACATGTCCATTTACAACCCTAGGACTTGTCCCTATGAAATGGTCTGTTATCACCTTATTTGGAAGGGTCATGAATAGTAATGTTGAGCTCTGCTCTGATTGGCTGATTCACAGTGCGGCTCATTTCAGTAGCTCACAGCAGGAAGGAAACACAGGGAGGAAAATATATATTTCAATATTTTCTCTCGCAGTTATTTCGTTGGGTAATTATACTGTATATAAATTGCGGGCATCAGGCTGCCGCTATTAATACACGGGGCATTGAAACTGATTTTGAGTACACAATCACTTTTTACTTTCACTTTCAAGATTTTCGATTGATAGATAATGGCGGTGATAATAAAAAATGTGAACATAGGCTAAATCATTTAATTGTAACAATTAAATATCCAACATGTGTGCACCAAAAATAACAAGAACTGTTAAAAAAGCTCACTGCTCATTCTTTTAGGATGACATTCGTCTGAAAGGGGCATCTGGAGATGAAATTCTCACCGTAAAATCTTGCTGACTAAAACGATGACCTTTAACCTGTGGTTCATTCCATCTCTATAGCAGAACTACTTTGATAGTTCACACTTTATCTGGCTCCTGTCTACTCAAACCCTAAGGAATAATGGAATGGTGCAGTGCATTGGCTTGACATGCTGTAGATGGATATGACAGTCTGCTGGGTGTCTAATATCTTATTTTTGTACACCTCACATACTACTAGCCTTGTAATAAACTACATAGGTTATCTTTATTGTCCGAAAATCTGTTACTACACTAAAAAAATGGAGCTAAATAGCACTAAAAATGGTTAATTGGCTCGTAATCATAAGGGAACCACTTTAAGTGCTATATAGCACCTATCTTTAAAGTCAAGTCAAGTCAAGTCAAGTCACCTTTATTTATATAGCGCCTTTTACAATACAGATTGTGTCAAAGCAACTGCACAGTATTTAAACAGCACAATAGTGTGTAAGTAACGCATTATTGTAACAATCAATTTTCAGTTAAAGGCAGTTCATCAATGAATTCAGTGATATCATCGTCAGTTCAGTTCAAATAGTATACGATATCGCTGGAAAATGGTGCTATGTATGAACCATGTAGTTCCTTCTCAGATTTCAGATTACTCCACTCTTATATGTTTGGTATGGATGGGAATTTACTACAATGGCAAAAGCTGTTCTGAATCACTTTTATGCTTTTCTGAGGTCAAAAAGTCTTGTATGAGGGCCCTGTAATATTTCTTTTAGTGGGCCTTGTGGGCAAAAAGGTTGAGAACCTTATCTTCAGGAAATACACTGTATTTTAATGTAATTTTAAAGAACTACACAGGGGTTATTTGGATGGCAGTGGTGCTATATAGCACCATAATCTCCCCAAAGAACCACTGAAGAAACACAACAGTTACTTCCATCAAGAGCATTTACAAAATCTTCTATTGCCAATGAGAATGTCAAAGCATTTTGTAAAATCTACTCCAGTACATCATAAAGACTTTATTTGTGGTTAAGGAGGCCTATGTGTGAAAATGATTCCTGACGCTCCCTAATCCACTTTCACTATTTGAGCACAGTTAATATTGATATTGTCATCCCGAAATATGGCGATTATGAGTTGCATCTTCTGACAGTCCGACACACTGCACCAGTTAGGGTTAAAATATTTGTTGCCAAACATATTACATGCCAGAAACATATTAATCACTGAAATAATGATCCAATCCTAGACTCTTAATGTCTAGTATTGGAGTAATGTAAAGTAATGTAAATTGAAAAGAAGATTCAAAACTTGTTGTTTATCACAGAATATGAATAAATAAAAACTGTAAAACATAGAGCCCTATAAAATCTGTTTTATTTTTTCCCAAATTCCATTACATTAGTTTGTGTGTGTGTGTGTATGTGTGTGTGTGTGTATATATATATATATATATATATATATATATATATATATATATATATATATATTAGGGCTTTTTTTTAAATTTTTAATCGCGATTAATCGCATGGTTGTCATGAGTTAACTCGCGATTAATCACACATTTTTATCTGTTCTAAATGTACCTTAAATTAATACTTTTTAAAGTTTTTAATACTCTAATCAACATTGGCATGGACAAACATGGATGCTTTAAGCAAATATGTGTTTATTATCAGTGAAACCATACTCGACATGAAGACTAACTTGTTTCAAATGTCATAGATGTTTTTCAAATAACTTGTTCATGTCTATTAGACACATGAAAAAAAGAACATAGAAACACCAGGTTCCCATTACTTCTCTTTCTTTGCACTGAGCAATTTACTTCCACAAGCTTGTTTATATTATTTGCCGGACAGGGCAGCTCACTTCTTCTGAACAAGCAAAATCTACATTTATTATTACATTTCTTTGCCTCTCGGTGCCCACATCTGATGCAGCCAAGTTCTCAACAAAACTGTTTCCATTGTTTTGATTAAGTATTTTTGTTATCAGACAACCAAAGTAATATGAAATAATAACTGAAAAAAAAATCCTGCATTATGATCATGATTCAATCACTGAAAAGAATCATTTACCGGCATCTGGACATAAGTCACTCCCTGCATTATTATCGTTGCTTTTAACTTCCTGTCTGAATTCCTTCAGGATCCTTTGACTTTTTAGGAGTTTACCCATTTAAAGTTATGTGATCGCAAAAACCTGCTTCTTTTTTTTAATGTATTGTTTTGGTTATAATGTACTGATTGGAGAGCCTGGTCTCATGAAAATGCGCACTAGCACGACTTTCTGTTTCTATTTGGCGTGCTATTAATAAACTGAAATTAACTTTGGCGTGCATATGATATGCATGTGTTTGACGTGCATATAATACGCCGTTTTCGCGTGCATACTCGTATGTGGCTTTACGCATCAACTCCACAGCACCAATCCTAACGTACACCGACTCCGCTTGCATTCATTAAATATGCCAGAAGTGCCGGTACGCATGAAAAAGTGCAAGTACGCAAAAGGATAAAATACAGAAGTGCCTGCGTACTGGCCCACTTCAAGCACTGGAATGAACATAACATCTGGTTTAACTGAAAGCGCTGCTCCTCTGCCGCTCGCTGAACAGAGCAGACGCAGATATAAAGAGAGGGAGGTGCACGTGCATTGGGAGACCTCGCGCTCGTTCAGTAAAACCGGAGAGACTATATTAGGTTTGTCCAATTATGTGTTTATGTATTGTTGCTAGACACTTTTCGCTAGGTTGGCAACACTGTGCATCCATTTCTTTAACTATGGGCTAGGTAGTGGGTCAGACAGAAAATGAGCGCTGCGTTAATCGCGCGTTAATAAAATTAGTGCCGTTAAAATGAATTTGCGTTAACGTGCTGTTAACGCGTTAATTTTGACAGCCCTAATATATATATATATATATATATATATATATATATATATATATTTTTTTTTTTTTTTTTTTTTTAATTGTTATAAAATTCTGTTTTCCATTTATTTCTGGATTTCATTTTAATGGTTTAAGTAAATTTTAATAATAAAAAAGCTTGTCTAATTAATTGATTATATATATTTTTTTTTTTCTGAAATACTGTGTTGTGTGTTTACATTTTTCTGGCAAATAAATTCTGGTAAATTTTCTATAAAAATACTGTTTTAATAATTTTTATTGTTAGTAGTAGTAATATCATTACATTAAGTAATATATTTCTGTCACAGTTTCTTCAAGCTAAACCAAACTTTTATTTTGACAGATCCCTGTAAAGACCTTTAAGTTTTTTGTTTGTATATGATCCTATGATAGTTCTTTTCAAAAGAATGATAAAAAGATCATGAAGTGACTCTCAAGCAGTTTTACATATTATGTTCATATATTGAGGCAGCAGAGGCTGAAAACACACACTTCAGCATGAGTGTTGTAAACAAATTCTGTGTCATTCCGCATTATACAGTAAATTCCCTTAAAAACAACTTTGTCTATGATGAAGAAGAAAAAACATTTGAAGCAGTTTTTAGAGACTTTTTACAGATACAAACCATGTTTACTCCATTTGGTCAGTTCTTGTTCTAAATGAAATGTTCTTTCAGTCATGCCAAAACCCCTAAAAACAAACAAAAAAAGCTTAATTTTAAGGCCACGACGCTGACGCCAAGCTGACAACAAAAGATTGAAGCTGAAATGGGAATGTGTACGTATGTGTGTGTCATTTCAAAGCGCTCAACCTGTTAGGATTGAGAGGCAGCAAGTCATTTCTGAGTGCTGTCATTTGTCTCTGTCAGCTGGCGAAACGAGTCTGAGATGAAGAGGGACACATCTCTCAAACACACACTCTGTCCTCTGCCAAAGGACCCTGTGCGCGCAAACGACATCCTCCGAGCGACACACACACCAGGGACCACCGCTCGAGAGCATGTGCTCCGTCTCTGACAGAATTGAATGAAATCTAATTGAAAATACCCCCCCACCCCAAGCCAAAAAAGAAGGGAAAGGGGGGTTCGCGGGAGAGAAAAAAAAGCAAGAGATAGCAAGTGTGAGACAGAGAGCGAGTGAACTATCCAGCGCTCTCTCAGAAAGATAAATGAGTCTCTGAATAGCAGTCTCTGTTGGGCAAAGTGTGCACTTGTGTTTGAGCGGTGATAAGAGCGTTCGCAGCCAGGAAAAGGAAACTGCTCTCCTGCCGCTGATAGAATCCCCATCCTCGCTTATAAAATGTGTAATAAACGAGTATTATAACGCTCAATTTGAAGCTTGGCAAGCGATGGCATAAAACGACATGGTGCGAGAGAGAGAGAGAAAGCGTGTGAGCGAGAGAGAGTGTACTTGTACTCTCAAATGCTGGTTTTTAATGTGCCTATGCATCTGCGGAGCAAAATGAGGTGATTGAAGTTCAATTTGTATGCTGTTATTAAGTGTTTCCGCCTGGCTGAGTGTGTTAAAGATTGTGGATGGGACATTTATTATTACCTTTTGGTCAAATGAAGTGGCCTGGGTGATAAGGTGATGAAATTAATGAGGAGGAGGAAGTGGGTGATCCATCAACATCAACATTCAGAGCCAAGCGCACTCGAGATGCAATATTGGAAAACTTGATAGAATTCATGGGAATAAAAGGGAGGAGATATTAGAGAGGGACTGCTGTTACCAATGCATCTGGCCATGTAAATAAGCTAGCGTGTGCGCGCACACACGTAGACATACAGCATCAAGCTTAAATTAGTCATGGAACACAATCATATTCTCAGAGAAAATCACTTTAAGGTACTTGTATGAGAGACCAAAGGCAACTGCAACACTCAAAATTCACAAAAAGTCAAATAAGCTTATTCACTTATTCAGTGCATACAGGTTCTCTCTCTGACTTACAAGATAAATTTTACACAAAAAATATTCTGACGTGGGAAAGTACTTTTTGGGATTCCCCGTATTTTATTCTGCTCTCTAACATTTCAGTGCCTTTCAAATGATCTTTTTTGTTGTTTAAAACATGAATAACAGATGCTAAATCTGACAGTAGTCGCTACAACACAAGATGTTTTGTGGGTTTGAGGCTGTGGGCAATTTTTAATCTGCTTCCACAGACAATGCAAAAGATTGAATCTTTCAAATGTATTATGAAGATTATTTTACCAATCTAGAAGACTGTTCTTGACTCATTCACTGATTCCGTTCTCTGGTATTACCCTGCCGTTAAAATGTTTTAGTAAGTACGCTTTTTTGCTTTCTATTCTATCTATTTTTTATATATTTATAAAGTTTCATTTATAACTGTGCTTACAAAGCTGAATTTTCAGCAGTCAATGCACTACTTAGTTTCACACAATCCTTCACAACTCATTCTAATATGCAGTGGTGCCTTTTTTTATTAATATCAGTTGTGCTGCTTAATGTTTTGCAGAGACTGTGACTCTTTCTTGATGAACAGATGAACGGAGAACAACATTTATTTGAAATAGAAATCATTTGTAACATTATCAATGTCTTTACTGTCACTTTTGATAAATTTAATGCATCCTTGGTTTAAAAAAAAAAAAAATCAATAGCAATAACAAAAAAAAAAAAAAGACTTTTTGAGGTTGACCATTCATTCAAAACTGTTTTGTGACATTCAAAACAATTCAAAACAGTTTTTCTGACAATTCTCTGAAGATTTTAGTATGGTAATGGATATGACAATATGAATGTATTTGGTCTTGGCAGAATAGATCTGCTACACTGCTGAATTGTTGCTGCTGATGGTTATTGCTATTGTTGTAGATTATTGCTGCTGTTGCAAAGCAAGTACAGGAACTTGAAACTGCCATACGCAGATACAGTAAGTATTTACAACATACTGGTGCTTCACAAACAGCATATAGGCTAAATAACCCGTAGCAAATATATACAGGTGGAGCTGGGGAAGGTGGAGGGTTCCACTGTGAAAATGCGCTGCAAACTGCTTTAGTGAATGCTAATAGTGAATACTTTTTGCATTAAGAACTAGGGCTGGGCGATATGGCAAAAAGCTAATCTCGATAATTTTTTCCCATATTGAACGATGACGATATATATTTCGATATAAGCTGTAGATGTTGCCAGCTTTAAAATAATATCCCAATAATGACTAAAGCCACAAAAATTAAATGATTCATTAAATTAAATGTTTAAGTATAGTTTATTAACAAAAATCAGATTACAGATTTGGCCTTAAAAATTAAAATAACTTACTAAAATAAATGAAAAAAGTTGTTAAAATTGTGACAGAGTAAGGTAAATGAGAGTAAATGTACAAAATGTGAACATAAAATTATTGTAAAAACATTATTTGTAACACATTTATTTATTTATTTATTATTATTAACACAATTGTTTATTTTCTCTATTATAGGTTGAGCTATTTAAATTAGAGGCAACCACTGCATTTTGAAACAATCTACGGTATAAATATCAAAAAATTACGACACAGCTCTTTCTTAATCGTATTAAGTGCAGACAATTCAGCCAGAATCAAAGTAGGCTACTCTCTCATTATTCAAAGTGCAAATAGAGACGGAATATTTCAAGCATGATACAGAGCTATAGACATACACAACCTATTATAGTCTACATGCAGATAACAGCCTAGATATGTCATGTAGCCTAATTTGCGCGCATTGCGGAGTCACTCTCTAAACAAGGGGGATTTAAATTGCTTTTGAATGCGCGTGCGTTTTTTGCTTTCGGTTTCAGTTTTAACAATCGCGCCAAACTCTCAGCTGAGCTGAGAGTCACTTTTCAGACAGTCAAACCACTTACGGAATTCGTGCTACCTTTTTTGTCGACAACTTCAACATCTTTGGATAATAACTCGAGGTTAGTTTCTCTTTCGTCGCTGCTTCCACTCTCCTTTTTTTGTCGTCCTGGTGTAAGTTTGCTTCGCAAAGTGCTGTAGAAAATGAACTTTGTACTTTGACGTGCACACGCACGCTGCACGCTGATTGGCCGCTGTCGCATATTTCTGCTGTATGATTGGCTCTTAGATTAATCCATATCGAGCAAAAAATGTCTATAGCTTATCATCGTTATTAACATAAATTTTATCGCGATTCGATATTATATCGTTTATCGGCCCAGCCCTATTAAGAACCCATCAGTCTTTACCATCCAGAGTTTCATGACAGAACGTGGCAAAATGATCTGATAGACCTATTGTAATACAGTTTAAAAAGTTAAGGCATGATTAAAGAGTACAAGAATGTGCTGAGAATCATTGGACTGTACAAGCACATGACCTCCCATTAAAAGCACAAAACAAATCAAGCTGCTCACAAGTTTCCCGCAAACAATAACAATATATCAGAAGATCGGCTTCTGTTGTTATCCTCAAAACATTGTAAAATCAGAGTGCAACATCAAAATATTCCACAGAGAGAGTATAAATTCCATCTTATCCTTTTAGACAAATCCCCAAGTCAAGTAATTATTTTATCAAGCGATTAAAATGCCCTTGACATGTAACAGCAGTAAATCAGCTCAAGGGATAAGAAAAACAAACTATAAACCAGTAAAACAAACATTAGCAGCCAGCCGCTAAAGACTAAGAGGAAAAGCGCAGAGCATTTTAGCAAATATATGCATATTTATATGCATGAAAGCTGAAGTGTTCAGTTCTTTAAGTATTCAGGCTGAACGCAGTCCAATGGGGATTAGAACTTGCTTTGTTCCCCACCACTCTGTTTGCCAACAGGTTAGCCTTTTAACTTGTAAGAGAGAGAAAGAAAGAGAGAGAGAGAGAGAGAGAGAGAGAGAGAGAGAGAGAGAGAGAGAGAGAGAGAGAGAGAGAGGAAATCTTGTGTGGATTTAGAAAAATGTCAAGAGCTATGGGGTTAATTGGAGGAGAAGTGAATCCTTTAGTGCACTTACTCATTAAACATTTGGCCTTTATGTTGAGGCTTGTGGGGGGTGATGGGAAGGACACACAAAACGCACTGTAGGGACTCCAGTAAGGTGAAAGTTAACACCCATTTAATGGTTTAAATGGACAAATGAGGGTGTTTTCGGCTCATAAAAATACAGTAGGGCTATTTCAGAGACTAAATGGCTAAAATACTGAATCGCTTCAAATGGCCAAACGGGTGTATTTTAGTTTCAAGTGCACAGTTTCAATTAGGCCAACGTGTCAATTTCATATTAGGATTTTGTCTGCTTTAAAACAAAAAGGTTGAATAACAACAAATGTTGGATCTGGAAGGTAGACCCCTACACAGATGCTATACGGTATGGTATATTTTGAGGAAGAAATGGAGAAGTATGACCAAGAGGAGAAGGACTGAATCTCTCCTCCTTCTCTGACTGACATCAATTCAAAGACTTTCTCCATCCTAAGAGATTTAAAGCGCTTTAACCCCAGGGCAAAGAAGGGCAGCCTGGCTCACTGAGGAGCTGGACGGAAGAAAGACAGGATAAAGGTGACATAAGTGAGAAGAAGAGGAGCGTGAAATTTGGCAGACATTCACAAATCGACTGTTTTGCTCCAAGCTTTGGTATCTGGTACTGAGGACCGAAGCAACAAGTGAGAAAGAACGACAATGTCGAAGAGACATTGATGATGGGTTGTGCAATTAGTTGTAAAGTCATGATAAGGAACATATTGCGAATATTAGTGAGAATCCATATGCTGAGGGGCTGCTGCAAAAGTGTTTGTGAACACTAAGTTGGAAAGTGTTGTGAACTAACATCCTGAACACCTCTGAAAAGCATGGAGAAAATCATGTCGACAGCCTTCCCTGTGGTTCAGTCCTTCTCCGAACTCCAAAGCATTCATACGGAGGAGAAACAGCCAGGCCAGGTTTAGATTCTGTCGCATCGCCCACCACTTTCACTCCAGTCCGTTGTCACGCCGTTCCTCGCTGTGTCTAAGGCAGGATGGCAGAGAAGTGAAGTCCCCCTAATCCTTCTATTGTCCCGGACCTAATTGGATTTGGAGGAGGAAGGTGGGGTAGAGGGTAAAATATGTGAACCCCCTTTTAGGGTGCCTAAAGGGGGGACTTTAGTTTTTTCATGGCCTGAAAAGGAGGGATCCTCTGGGGATTTAAGGGATTGAAAGGTGACAGAAGCTGGATTATGTTTTTTATGACTGTGTCTTTAAGCAGGTAAACAGGGAAGCCCATTACAGGGGAAAAGTGCAGGCAGAGGTTAATGCTGGGATAGATGATTCTTAAGTATCTGTAAATAAGTTGCTCATTTCTGTGGTTGTGATTTGTTGCTGTGAAACCTCTCTCCAGAGAAGACTCCTAATGCTTCTGAAGAAACACTTGCTGAAATTTCATTGACTTCAACCATGTTATATACAGCTGAGGGGTGAATATGCAACTATTACAGAAGGTTCAAACGCTCACTGATGCTTGAGAAGGGAAAAAAATGCATTAAGAGCTGGGGGTGAAAACTTTTTGAATTTGAAGATCAGAATAAATTTAACTTATTTTGTCATCTGAAGAACATCTAAGCATCTTCTGTAGCTTCTGATGGGGAAGTACTAAATGAAATAAAATGATATTTAGGCAAAATAAGAAAAATGAACACATCCTCATTCTGTTTAAAAGTTTACATGCCTGGCTCTTAATGCATCATTTTCTTTTTGAAGCATCGGTGAATGTTTAAAACCTTCTGTAATAGTTGCATATGAGTCCCTCAGTTGTCCTTAGTGTAAAAAGATGGATCTCAAAATCATACAGTCATTGCTGAAATGCTGAAAAACCAAACAATTTGTGGGACCTGGAGGCTTTTTCTAAAGAACAGTGGACAGTTTAACTGTTCAAGACAAACAAGGGACTCGTGAACAACTATCACTATCTGAACAACTATCAGGTAACAACACAATGTTAAGAATCAAGTGTATGTAAACTTTTGAACTCGGTCATTTTCATAAATTCAACTATTATTTTCTCTTGTGGACTACATGACAATGTCTTTTATGCGAAATATCTTATTCAGGTTAGTACTAAATAAAACATAACATGCATTTTGTATGATCCCTCTTATTTTGCTAAAAGAATTTACATTTTGCAGATTCTGCAAGGTATATGTAAACTTCACATCAGCAAAATGGTTCTGGTGCTGATTTCTGGCCAGATTACATCAAATTTTGTTTAACAGTAAGTTAGCACATTTGTCAATGTTGACATTTCATTCTGGCATTTCATTCAGCTGCATGTGAATTCTAAACATTTAATCTTTATGCTGTGGCTTTGTTTGGAAAATATTACAAATGTCTAAAAACATACAAATGTCTAATAGCAAATGCGTTCAATGAGGTACAAGAAAACTCACAAGAGAAAAAAATGGTCTATGAGGAAATAGAACAAGAAATTGCATAAAAGTGGGGGAAAATAGTGGACATGAAACACAAACAATGTGACATGCCAACTACAACTACGAAGTTGGCATTTAACATTGTCACTTAATGTGGAAACGAAGCACCGTCACCAGCACCATTTTGGAGTCGACTTGTTTCATGTCAATCTATTCTTGCAGAGAACTTCCGAAAAATTTCCGTATTACTCAAGGAAACGGATCTGTAAAGGCCAAGCCAAGAAGCCTACAACTAGATTTTTTGACCTTTGTCTTTATCTTTAAAGTGGCATCTTAATGGTGTAGAGCACAGTAATTCAGACTCATTTACACTGCTGGTAAAGTGGGTGAGATGATGCTTGATCGAACTGTCACCTAAAAGAATCTGTCATGGACGACTGGCCTTATTGGGTCCCCATGGAGACGCCATTTCAACCAGACTGGATGCGTCATTAACCAAGACTGAGGAGGCGGCAAAAGTGGAACTCAGGAGTTCTGGATCTTCAAAAAAAGAATCGAGGAGAAGCAAATGTATGGTAGGTAAACCTGCTCTATTGTAAACATAGACAGGTATACCACAGTTAGGTTGAGTGACAAACAAACAAATATGAATAAACAATTTAATCATAATATTAATATTATTCCCCAGTAGGAAAGGACAAAGGTGTACGTCTAATCTCAGACAAACACGCTCACTCTGGCATCCATAAAGAGTCTCATCCATCTGGCTAGCAGCATATGCCGTGACGTGTGTCAGTGACTGCTCTGCTGAGTAAATGATGGAGAGCAGATCAATCAGGGGACTGGGAGGCCCCAAACCTTCACCCTGTCGGCAGAGGAAGATGGAGCAGCTAGACTCAGGTGCAGGAAACCCACCTTCTGTCTGGCGAAAAGGGGTACTGATAATGGGATCCTATTGTATAATATACCAAATCTGCTGGTACTTGTGCTCAGTTAATCTGCTGGTACTCTACGGCAGTTTACGCTTTTGGTTGGATCATTTTTTTGTATATTTCAAGTCTTGATAGCTAAAGAATACAAGTCTTTGACAAAGCATCCATATCAAGACTCAAGTCTCTGGTCAAGTGCCAAGTCAAGTTTAAAGACTTTTAAGACCAGATGTAAGTCAAGTCTTTGGTCTCAAGTTCTCAAATCTTTTTGTTATGCTGCAGTTTATGTGGTAAACTCATTTTACTCTGAGGGTTCTTGCAAACGAATCAATCACATTTACACAATGCCTCAGAAACTTTTGTCATAAAAAGAATTCAGATTAGGTTCAAATTTCTGCATTTTTCTGATCCATAGCAAGCATTTTTAGAGGTGTTTTGACAATTCTGAGCCACAGTGACGTTCTGAGCGCGACAAATTTTGGCGAATACAAAAAAACGCATACAAAAATTTCAAACTCAATGTGCAAGGACCTTGACTCTAACCAAAGCCACATTTATTTGATTTCGAAACAGTAATATTGGAAGAAATTATTACAGTTTGAAATAATTAAATATTTTTTTTTATTGTAATTAGTGCAGTCAAATCGATTAATCGCATCCAAAATAAATGTTTGTTTACATAATAAATACTGTGTACATTTATATTTATATAACAATACACACACAGACATGTACATATTTGAGAAATATTTACATGTGTCTGTGTCTGTGTGTGTGTGTGTGTGTGTGTGTATGTATGTATATATATATATATATATACACACACACACACACACACACACACATATATATGATTTATATTATACATACATTTAAATATATATTGCATATATTTCTAAATATATATGTATGTCTGTCTGTGTGTGTGTGTGTGTGTATATTTATACATACATATAAACAGTACACACACATTATGTAAACAAACTTTTATTTAGGATACGGTTAATCGTGATTAATTGTTTTGAAAGCACTAATTGTAATATATATTTTAAAAAAAAGCAAGAAAAACTTGGTCCTTCAGAATATGCTGATTTGGTGCTATCTTGAAAATAAAAAGTATTTTTTTCGTACTTCTTTGATTAAGATAACAGCATTTGTTTAAAACCTTTTGTCACTTTACGAATGTCATTATCCTAATGGGCAGCCGTGGCCTAATGGTTAGAGATTCGGACTTGTAACCCAAAGGTTGCAGGTTCGAGTCTCAGGTCCGGCAGGGATTGTAGGTGGGGGGAGTGAATGTACAGCACTCTCTCCACCCTCAATACCACGACTGAGGTGAGTCCCTTGAGCAAGGCACCGATCCCCCAACTGCTCCCCGGGCGCCGCAGCAATGGCTGCCCACTGCTCCGGGTGTGTGTTCACGGTGTGTGTGTGTTCACTACTGTGTGTGTGCACTTGGATGGGTTAAATGCAGAGCACAAATTCCTTGTATGGGTCACCATACTTGGCCTCACTCACCCCCCTTTCCCTTTCCTTTAATTTAAGGTAAAGAAACAAGGCATTTATAAAGTCACAAAATAAAAATTTTTTTAAAAAAAGCTTTAGTCAATTGCTTATGAGTCCGAGACAAGCAATTTTTTCCACTATGTCAGAGGTACTATGATTCCCCGTTAGTTCTCAAACTAAAGTAAGTCTGCATAAAATACATATTCTTTCAGATACATTCAAAGAAGCAACCATATAATGGCTTTCGCTGCAAGTGCAAGTCTTCCAACACATTTTTTGTTTGTTTTTTCCAAAGTATGAATATCAAAACCATTTTCTGTTGTATTCAACAACATGCCACAAATGCTATCAATACATCTCAACTCAGAAGATCCCTTCAACTAAAACAGTCAAACCCCAATTACAGACCAAAGCATCATCTGCAGGACACAGTCGTTACATCAATGTAAAACTGATCCTGACCTTCACCAGTAGCTCTAGAGTAGCACAATACATCTCTCTGAAACATCTCTTTAGAATGATGTCCGTCCCAGATCATAAAAACGCCACTGGGAAAAGAAGGCCACAATAGAAACAGACAATAAATTCAATGAAGGACGCAAGTTGGAAGCACGAGGGCAGCTCTCCTTGACTTTGAGGCGCTTCTGTAACAAATCTGTTTCTTCCCTGCTCTCAGCTTTCAATTATCATTGCTGTATCAGTAGACAGGATCAGTCACCTGCTTCATACCGGATGACTTCATCTCAGGAGTAACCTCAGTGAAGCTGGGAGGTAGCAGTGCCACAGAGTGGGACAGGAAACAGTGGTGTCTGTTAAGCTCAATATTAGGGCACTTAGCAATAATCTGGCTCATGATACGATAATATTACAATTCTTTAGTTATTTAGTGTGCTGGGATTCAAAACTTTATTTTTCATTAATCTGCAATGGGTTAAAGTTAGTGCTCTGTACAATTTTATTCTTTGACTTTTATTATTTTATTCCTGGTAATTTAGTCACCCCAAGCCATTCAAGATGTTCATGTCTTTCTTTCTTCACTCGAAAAAAAAAAAAAAAAAGGTTTTTAAGGCAAACATTCCAAGATTTTTCTCCATATAGTGGACTTCAATGGTGCCAAATTGGTTCAAGGTCCAAACAGTAGTTTCAATGCAGCTTCAAAGGGCTCTACACGATCCCAGCCGAGGAATACGGGTCTTATCTAGTGAACCGATCATTTTCTAAAGAACACTCAAATTTATACACTTTAACCACAAAGCGAACGTGCAAAGAAAGTCAAACACCCGTTACTTAAAAAGGTAAAACAACGATGCTGGATGATTTTGAAGTTGGCCTACCCTACCTTTTTGAACCGAAGTACACAGACGACGAACTAACCTCACGTGACTTTTTTTAACGTGATTATACAATGCGTGAAGATGCGCATCGCAGAGCTAGTGCAAGTGGTTAAAAAGTATATACATTTTTATTTTTTTTAGAAAATGACCAATTGTTTTGCTAAATAAGACCCTTGTTCCTTGGCTGGGATTGTGTAGAGCCCTTTGAAGCTGCATTAAATCTGCAATTTGAACCTTCAACCAATTGGCCACCACTGAAGTCCACTACATGAAGAAAAATCCTGAAATATCTTCCTCAAAAGCCTTGATTTCTTTTCGACTGAAAAAAGAAGAACATGGACATCTTGGATGGACATTTGGGTGAGTAAATTACCAGGAAAAGTTTATTCTGGAAGTGAACTAATCCTTTAACAAGTTTATAATTAATATGCATAAACATTTCAAAAACTTGAAGAGCTCTGACTTTAGTAGTTTCTTTGTGCACAATTGTATAATTTATAACGGCCATTTTCAAAGTCATTACGTTTTCTGTGAACTATTATTTATAAGGACTATAATATTTATAAAGTACACATATAGTCTTTTCCCTACATTTTTTTCCAAATTGAGAACATTCAGTTCTTCACAGTATACTTTAAAGTTCAACTCACATTCACATATGATTTCCATCTTTTGAGAACTGTGGAAAAAAAAAATACTAAGTAAATAATAAGTGACAGAGAAGAGAATAAACCCAGTAGACTCCATGATTTAATCTCAAGTAATGCAGAATCTTTGTTGTTTTCCAGAGAATGTCCTTCAACCTCATATTAATTTTTCAAAATTAAAACATTTTTTCCTCATTCCAAATTATATTAGTGGAATATACTGACTTACATGAGTTCAGAAAGTTTTGTTTTAACAATCAAGCTTATATTGTCTCTTGTATACCAAATATTTCTCATACATTTAACGTCACAACAGATTTGACTTCAGTTTTTCAGTTTTTATCTCCAGGTTTAAATTGAATAGTAACTCCCCGATTTTCTAAATGGTCTTAGACTTTTGGTCCCCACTGTGTAGAAGGGCAGAGAGAGAGAAAGAGAGAGATCCCCTCATCATTCAAGTCACTGTACGACTCATCAATTTATCGACTCATGCAGGACATGCAGTGTGTAAATGCTGATATGAGCAACAGTCACGGCTGCTCTCCTCCAGCTCATTGATAGTGACAGAGCTGCTGTAGTTGGCCATTTGCCTCTGCACAAACTACTTACGCCTAACTGAAAAATCAATGAAATCTTCAGACAACCTGACACTGATCAGCAGCAGTTGAAGGTCGTCTGTAGCAACCGAATGAAGAGGGTGTGAGACCCCGTGTGAGTGTGTGTGTCAAGCCACTCCAGGATGTTTGTAGGACAAGCGTAACAATACTTTCCCTGCGTAACATCCCTCCCACCTTCTCTCCTCTCCTCCTACCCAATTAGGTGTGAACGGAGCTTGTCCTTCAGAAGGCACTGCCTGAATCGAACAGCAGTGGCTGAAACTGGGAAGACGTTTATAAATGTGTGAATTCAAGGAGTAAACGATACAACTTATTGCTAATCAAATAAAGTCAATTACCAGCACTCTGCATTAAATTGTAGTATAAAACAAAATATCAAACCAACTGATCTCAAGGTGATTTTAACTGTTCTAGATCAAACAAGTGTCCTGATTCATCCTAGCAATATACAGTTGATGTCAAAAGTTTGCATACACCTTGCAGAATCTGCAAAATGTTCATTATTTTACAAAATAAAAGGAATCATACAAAATGCATGTTATTTTTTATTTAATACTGACCTGAATAAGACATTTCACATAAAAGATGTTTACATAAAGTCCACAAGAGAAACAAACAGTTGATTTTATAAAAATGACCCTGTACAAAAGTTTACAGACACTTGATTCTTAATACTGTGCTGTAACCTGAATGATCCACAGCTGTGTTTTTTTGTTTGTTTGTTTGTTTGTTTAGTGATAGTTGTTCACACGTTCACGAGAGTTGTTTGTCTTGAAAAGTTAAACTGCCTGCTGTTCTTTAGAAAAAAATTCTTCAGGTTCCACAAATTCTTTGGTTTTCCAGCATTTTTGTTCACACTTTCCAACAATGACTGTATGATTTTGAGATCCATCTTTCACACTGTAGACAACTGAGGGACTCAAGTGCAACTATTACAGAAGGTTCAAAAGATCACTGATGCTTTAGAAGGAAAAACAATGCATTAAGAGCCGGGGGTGTAAACTTTTGAACAGAACGAAGATGAGTAATTTTTTCTTATTTTGCCTAAATATCATATTTTTTTTCATTTAGTACTGCCCTTCAGAAATTACAGAAGATATTTACATGTTCCCCAGAAGACAAAATAAGTCAAATTTACCCTGATCTTCACATTCAAAATGTTTTTACCCCCGACTCGTTTTTTAATCTGAAGCAAAAATGCTGAAAAACTAAAGAATCTGTGGGACCTGAAGGACTTTTCTGAAGAACAACTGGCAGTTTACAAGGAACTCATGACTTTTAGTATTAAGAATCAAGCGTATGTAAACTTTTAAATGGCGTCATTTTTATAAATTCAACTATTATTTTCTCTTATGAAACATAACGTGAAAATGTCTTTATATCTTATGTAAAATATCTTATTCAGGTCAGTACTAAATAAATAAATAACATGCAAATAGTTTGATCCCTCTTACTTTGGTACAATAACATTTTGCAGATTCTGCAAGGTGTATGTAAACATTTGACCTCAACTGTATCTATAAAAATATATATCTAATATAACAGTACTTACGTAAATATAGTGTCACACACTTCATTTGGAATCCTGTTTTTAGCTTGATTAATCACCCAGATACAGAAAGTAGTGCAGTATTTGGGAAACATTTATCATTGAATATGCCTGTACTGTACACTATATAGTATACTGTTTCACTTTAGAGCTTGTCTGATACACTATTTCCAAATAAATTTAGTTTGAAAAAGGACATGGTGTAAATTCAGCCTAGACAATGTCTAAATGTCAAAATGTTTTAAAGCAGCGCAACAATATATAAAACCAAGTGCAACGGAGAATCATGAGGACAACATAGTAAAGTGTCTGATCAAGAAAATCCTAAACAGATCAAATGCAGACGGTGAATATGAGGGACACAGAGAGACACCCATCTGCTCCATGACCTCACCAGATCTCCCTGGCAGATGCGGAAAGGCCTGCCAAGCAATTAGTACCACTGGTTGACTTGTTTGGGGCCGTCTCCTAGGGGCAAATGCAGCTGGGGCCGTCTGTGTGTGTGTGAAACGCGGGTAAGACGGTGTGCCTTTTATTGCCTGCTGCCTCTCACGTTTCCAATGTGAGGCAGAAAAAGACTACAGGCTAAAAGCATCTGTAACTGACATTCTCCCCCTCTTATCATTGACATGAAAGAGCAAAACATGCTAACTTCAGCTGAGACGGAAGAAAAACTGCTGCACTTTTTTTTTCTTTTTTCTGCTCCTAAACGAGCCTGGAGGACACTATAGACGTGTTTTTATTCAGCAAGGATGTCTTTGTGCTTTACAGAACAAGGATGTTACATATTTTGGGATATACCAGACTGGTAAAACACAATAGGGTACAAAACCATGCATGCAAAGTTGAAAAAGCACAATGGAAATGTGGACGGTATCTGCCACCTCAACGTTTTTCATATTTTTCCCGTTTAAATATGCCCTGAAATATGTGCTTTGTGGGAAACCCAAAAGAGCTCGTCTTAGTAGGTGCCCCTGAAGTTATCCGGATCGCTGTTTTTCTTTTTTCTTTGATCAGCCAACACTATCTGACTCTTTTTTTTTTTAAACTAGGTCAGATGACCTGGAAATCACATTGGACTCTTCAAGACACAAGGAATGAGAAGGAGAGAGAGTCTTATCAGACACTGTCCAGTGTTGTAGAGAGGATCAGAGTGGAGTCATCAGATCAAAGAGGAGTGGCTCCACACTACTGTGCCTCTCTCATCTTCTCGTTCAGCCTGCACTCGCTAAGACGAAAGCTCTTTTGGTCTCCAGATAATACGGAATGTTTTCAAAAAAAAGAGATAAAAGGGGAGAAAAGAGCCCAAAAGCATTTGTTGGAGCTTATTTAAACGGTTCTATTCAGTTCTGCTAAGTGTATCATTAGGTTCAAGAACACTCTTTGGCACATTAATGTTAGAAGAATCAAAGAAATTCCACCACTTGCTGAGATGTCAGCGATTCAAAGCCTGCCTTTTACCTTTATATTAAAATAATTAAAAGGAAGGAAAGAATGCTTTAAAAATGATAGGTCCGGAACCATTTACATTACGATTTGGTTAGCTCTTTAATGAATATTAATTTGCTTAATTAAGAATTAAGACTAATAATTAATTATTAAGAAAAAATAATAAGGTTTATTCAACTTTTCAATTTGTGAATGGATGTAATATCAACTAATTGTAACCAAATATGTGACCCTGGACCACAAAACCAGTAATAAGGGTAATGATAATATTTGCCTATATACAAGTATTTGAAAATATAAAATCTGAGGGTGCAAAAAAAAGCCTTTAAAGTTGTCCAAATGAAGTTCACAGCGATGCATATTACTAATCAAAAATTAAGTTTTGATATATTTATGGTAGGAAATTTAAAAAAAAAAGATCTTTACTTAATACCCTTATGATTTTTGGCATAAATGAAAAATCAATAAGTTTGACCCATATGTATTTTTGCCTTTTGCTACAAATATACCTGTGCTACTTATGACTGCTTTTGTGTTCCAAGGTCACATAAGTCACACTGAAAATGCTATAAATGCTTGCTAAATGAAAACGGAAAATATTTTCAAGATATTATGCATTTGCATTAGCGCATTCATTTCAAGGCATGAGTTTGTCAGTTGCTCTGAGATCTGAAATTGCTCATTGTAGTCACAGTTAAGCAAACAAATGTTTCTTGGTTTTGCATATTTGCAAATAAAACATAACACTCCAACTCCTCCAATTAATAAACACTAACATAATTTTGCAAATTATGGAAATAAATGAAATGCTTCCAAATGCCAAACACAGATTAATGACCTTTTTAATAGCAATTGCTTCTTTCCTTCAGACAGTAAATTGTACCTATCTAAAGATTAACTGCATATACTTATAACTTGCTTAAACACTGATTTAAAAGACAAGTTAAAAACCTTTGCTCAAAAAATCCAATAATAACAGTAATTAAATGATTAAATTATTAATTTATTTAATTCTTTTAATCTTGCAAATTAATTAAAGCTTGCAACAATTTAACTAACTGATCTCAAACAGTTTGATGTTTGATGATATGAATTGTGAGCAGGGTTATATGCACCAAATTATTGCAAACAATTTTCTTTTTACTTTTAATAAGAAACATTTATTATTCTAAAAAATGCATCTAAGGAAGCAGCAGTGTGTTTAACTGCTTTAAGCCAGTGTCATTCAGTTCAGTTAGCACTGTGACCTGCCAAATACTGATCAAAAATAAAAAGGCTGGGTAAAAGTGTGTTAACCTTAATCTAATTTAGATTAAATATTTTACTACATAAATATTCAATACTGAATTGTAGAAGCAATTATAAACATTTTCTTGAAAAAGTTCACAATATTAGACCAACACACGATTCATTTATCGTAGCGTTCTACAATAAACTTCAATTGCGTCATTTCTTTAGCATTACAAAACAAAGTCATATATAAAAAGACGGAACCATAAGATGGCTGAAGATTCCCATAGCGAATACCTGTTGAACGTTCTTTTATTAAAATATAAACGTCTATATTTTTTTTACAACTTAACTTAAAATTAAAATGCATTCCAATCACATATTTGTAGCAATATTAATCAATCTCCTTGCGTGTGATTTCGTGATGTTGTTTTACTGTTTAGGAGCAAAAACAATGTTTGTGTAATTAAATAAAACACCGTGAAGTTTCTTTAACGAAAGAGCATTCGCTCAGCGTGCCTCTAACAAACAGTGTTTTTACTCAAGCGAAAAATACAACACCCTGCGGGCTCTCAGATGGGCTTAACAACACAAACTCTTGACATTCGTTTTTCTCACTGTAAAAACACACTCGCTCGCGACGGATCAATACTCTGAATGGCCTCATTTAGAGCAACGCATCCTACACCAAGCAGCGCTATATCTGCAGACTTTCTCGTAAGCCTGTCGTTAAGACAACTGTGATGAGAGCTCAACTCATACAACATGAAGTCTGGCTTGATAAGAGACTTCAATTACCACACCAAACAATCTCTCTTTAAATTATTCATCTTAACACGCTACGCTGCCGAGGAAATGCTGCACAGATTCACACTCAACTCCTGTGAGAACAGAGCAACGGTGGGGAAAATAGAAACCAAATTTGTAACATTTTTAAAAAGTTATTTTAATGAAAGCAATGATTGCAGAGAGCGAACGGAGAGCAAATGCTAGCTATAAAAGTAGGCTAAGTAAATAAAGAATCGAAAAACACTACGCACACACAACAATTAAAAAGTACTAAATTACATGCATTAAAAGACTGCAGAAAAAAATTCTAAAGTCTAAGTAAATAAATATTGGTTCTTTATGAATATGAAAGAAAATATACGAAACTTTAACTACAAGATTTTTTTTTTAAATTACAGCCCAGCTTTATTTTTTATCCGTTTTTTATCCTTTCTGTTCTTAAAAAAACGTTCATTTATTTTCCTTATATTAAGTACATGCAGAAGTTAAATCCTGAATGTGCAGGTTGCTCATACATCCGCAATGGAGCGTTTCTAAACCCCAATTCATTACAGCTCAGTCCTCTAATTACAATAACACTGAATAACCCGAATGACATATCAGTCTCTAAAACGTTTCATTACACTCTTGAATTTACTGACCATAAACGGTACTATAATTTAAAAATAAAACTCTATATAGTTGTAAACACTGTCATGTATAAGACTCTCAATTGTGTTGAAATTATAAGTACGAACAGGCTGAACAATTAGAAAACAATTCAACCAATCTGGATCAGTATGTTTTCGGCATTGTCACAATATTACAAAAGCTACAACTCCACTATCATGCGAACACAAGCACACACAGATGCTTATTTGATCCATCTGAAGCAGTATCCTACTTTTTGAGCATGGATCTAATCGCGGTGGACGAATGCAACACTAGCAGTGCGCGGTAACCTGACTATATCGTGTTTAACATAAATCAAATAGCAGTCAGTTCTAAAAAACTAAAGCTGAATTCTATGTAAACAAATATATATACGTAAATCGCACAAATAAGCATTCACAAATATGCATTTAAAAGTATATTTTTACCGAATCCTACTAAACTACCAAATGTACATACAGCGAAACAACAAGCTCCCGACATGTCAAATAGCTGTATTGTAGGCAAGGTTAAAGAAAGTAAAAGCTTATAGCTAAAATGTGCGCTCCTAATGCCGTCTGTATAGCCTAACCTGAAGGCGCCGCGGCTCCGAGCGCTGGATGTTCAGGAGGAGAGCGTCTCTCCAGCGCACCGAAGCTGTGATTGGACAACTCCACTGACAGCTAGCACGCTGGTTGGCCAGAAACAGATGCCCGTCCCCTTTTCACTCCAGCTAGAGGACCATTCATAAACTAAACAATTCCAACACTCACGGCTGAGTCTGGACAACTGCACACTGGCGCACAGTTTTCATGCGCAAACACAAGTGAGAGAGATGATGACATGACGCGCGGAGATTTATCCTGCAGATGATACTGGCTCGGAGAGCAACTTACACGCTTAAAACCTTTTCAAGCCGAGTTGGGAAAGTCGCAGTGCGTTGCATCCATCCGTTTCCTGGTCCAAACTTGACGTCTATCCGCTGTGGGCGCAAACTTCATCACTTCTTTTTTTTTCTCTTTGCTGGGAGTTGTGCCTCTGGCTTCACCGGTAAGCATTGGATCCATCGGCGTACTGCGAAACTCCGGTCTACAGTCCGGATCTGTGCCCTAATATGATTGCAACGCAAGCAAAGCTGGTTTACCAGCTCAATAAATATTACAACGAAAGATGCCAGGCGCGCAAAGCGGCCATCGCCAAGACCATACGAGAGGTGTGTAAGGTGGTGTCGGACGTGCTGAAGGAGGTGGAGGTCCAGGAGCCGCGTTTCATCAGCTCGCTGAGCGAGATAGACGCGCGCTATGAGGGCATGGAGGTCATCGCACCTAACGAGTTCGAGGTCGTGCTTTACCTGAACCAGATGGGAGTCTTCAACTTCGTGGATGACGGCTCTCTGCCTGGCTGCGCGGTGCTCAAACTCAGCGACGGCCGTAAGAGGAGCATGTCCCTGTGGGTGGAGTTCATCACCGCCTCCGGTTATCTGTCGGCGCGAAAGATCCGCTCCCGCTTCCAGACGCTGGTGGCCCAGGCCGTGGATAAATGCAGCTACCGGGACGTGGTTAAGATGGTGGCGGACACGAGCGAAGTGAAACTGCGCATTAGGGAGAGATACGTAGTGCAGATCACCCCGGCCTTCAAGTGCACGGGCATCTGGCCTAGAAGTGCTGCTCAGTGGCCCATGCCTCACATCCCGTGGCCCGGGCCGAACCGGGTGGCGGAGGTGAAAGCTGAGGGTTTTAACCTCCTCTCCAAAGAGTGCTACTCGTTAACGGGAAAACAGAGCTCGGCGGAAAGCGATGCCTGGGTCTTGCAGTTCGCCGAGGCCGAGAACAGGCTTCTGATGTCGGGCTGTAGGAAGAAATGCCTCTCTGTTCTAAAGACTCTCCGTGACCGACATCTCGAGCTGCCGGGACAGCCGCTCAATAACTACCACATGAAGACCCTGCTGCTGTATGAGTGCGAGAAACACCCGCGGGAGACTGACTGGGACGAGTCGTGCCTCGGCGACCGTCTGAACGGTATTCTGCTGCAGCTCATCTCCTGTCTGCAGTGCCGCCGGTGCCCGCATTACTTCTTACCCAATCTAGACCTGTTTCAGGGTAAACCACACTCAGCCCTGGAGACAGCGGCCAAACAGACCTGGAGACTGGCCAGAGAAATCCTAACCAACGCTAAAAGTTTGGATAAACTGTAAGATGCAAAAGGAGGACATTTTATGTCGGTGAATATTAACGGACGATTGAGATCACAACACTGAAAGTGGAGAGAATGTGATCATGGTGCTCTCCGAGTAGTGAAACCAAGAAAATAAAAGATTCAAATAAAACTTTAAAAGAAAAAAAAGACCCCGAAGCATTTGCTTTTGCCAAGGCTCAAACGGGACATTGAAGGTACATTTTAAACTAAGTGTAATGATTTTGTTGTTTGTTTGAACTGTTTTCACAAAGTGAAAATTTTATTTAAATATATGCACAAGATCTTTAATTGCGAATTAAAAAATGTAGCGTGCCAAGTTCAATTTTTTTCATGATGTGATCAAAAATTGAAACGTGTAATAAAATCATGACACGATGAAATTTAAACTTGGCATTTGTCATTACTCAATTCAAAACTCCTGGCATCAGTGGGACTACAATACATCAGCTAGATGCATAAATAATTAAGCATATAGTTTTGGGATATGTTTTCGCTATTTTCACCAAAGCATAAGTAAAAGTAATATTAGGAGACGGTGTGTATTTGTGGACTGCTCATTCTGTTTAACTCTTACGAAACGAAACGCAGAAAATACGCGTGGTCTGTTGCTGTATACAAAAAAAAAAAAGAAGATTTAATAAATAGACACTAGAAACAAAATAAAGATGATCGTATTTTAAAAAATAATAGCAATAATGGATCGCATCTTAATGAAACCAAGGCCATTTACACTTCTAAACAAAATGTAAAAATAAAACGTAAACAGACGATCTCTCACATAGACCAACAGTACTTATTTTCACAGATTAAAACCACTTTAGCACTACATAAAACTAACTATTTTGCATTTTAACTTTTTTGACTAAATAATAAAGCTAATGCTTTGGAGTAAAGAATTCTGGTAATTTACTCTGGAAATCCCTGTTTAAAAAAGATTTATTTGTATTGATAACTGCAAAAATAAAAACAGCTGATTAGAATAAAAAAAGACTACTAAAAAGATTACTTACACAATGTTTTGCAACAAACAAATAAATATATAATCTACTAATACCAATATAGCTATTTTATTCTGGCTAAAGTAACCATTTTATTTCACAATTCTGTTACTATAGCAAAACACCAAAACATTATTATTAACCTAGCTTTTAGCAGAACAACTTTATTGAAAGCAAGACAATTCAAAGACATAAATAGAAAAGGAATTTCATAGTTAATGAAATATTGAAAGTTGATACTTTGTTCTTCCAAAAGCAAAACAAAACTTGGAATGAATCAATCATTCAGACAAATGTAATAAATTATGTCATCCTCTTCAAGCATTTGCATTAATAGTCAGGATTTTTCGGTGGCAGACCTCAGCTACACACCAATGGTGATGGCAAGTTAGACTTTAACAGCCTTGACCCACATATGTTATGAACAGTTGTAACACATGCAACATGCTCTGAGGAAAGACAGCGACTTTTTATATCAGCAAAGCCTGTGCTGTCTTTGTGTTATGATATGAGATAAGATAACCACAAAAAGCCAGTATACTCAAACCCTGTGTGGAAAGGTAGTTACATACATTTAAAAAAAATGATATTGTGAATGCACATTAAATAACAATGTATATGCAATGGCTAGGCAATCCATATTTAGTGTGCAAAGCTTGAGCCAACTGGAGTCATTTTGGATGCAAAACCCTCTTACCTTGGGATCAACGTTCTTAAAACTCGGGTCTTCTTCATCCACCTCAAAGTATAACTCCAAGGCCGTGATGGACAGTGTGCCTTTTACCACTACAGCGGGCGCAACCAGCTGTGCACTGGTGCTCAGGTTAACAGGCCCTACGGATCACAGAAGAGCACAGCGGTTAGTGTGTGTGTGTGTGTGTGTGCCTCCCCCACTCTCTACTGCCCTTGGCATAGAAACCATTTCAAAGGAATACGGAGTGTTTACTCGAACACATAAACTCAACAAGAGCACGTATTGACTTCCTGATAGAACATCTTTAGTGTTAATAAGCTTTCGGGGAAAAGCTCTAAGTAAAGGAAAGCTGAGGACGCTAAGGATGAACACTCAATAATAAAAACACTATTAATATATTGATTTAGGCTTAATCTATATTATATTTTATTATTTAATAAAATATAGTGCAAGTGTAACTGATTAATGCTCAAGTATAATAATATTACAGCTTTCTTATTATTACAGCTTAGGAACTAAACCATGAAGAAACAATTTAGATTTGTTCTAACATAAACATAAAACATTAAATATTACTTTAGTTAATTCAAGGAGTATTTAATTAAAATATATTGCATTTTTAAAAACCGAATGCATTAAACTAATCCATAAATAGGATTATCCCCTGCACAAAGACATATTTAAGCGCTTCATCTGTCATAGGAACGGTATAGTCGCGATGTCAAAAAGCGCTGAAATCCGCTGTCAATCAGCGCGCATTGATTGCGGGCTTTGGGTTTAATCTGTCATCAATCTTAATTTATGCCAGCATGACAATGTTGAAGGCTCGCTCAAGGGAATTTCTGCCTCTTTACATGCGCAAAGCATCGGATACGCGCCTGCAAACTGCCGTTGCAGTCAGAACAAGCACAAGCCCATGTTTGATTTCCCCAAGCACCCTTCAATTCACAAACGCACGGCATGATCAGATAAGTTCATCAGCATGTAATACGGCTCAGAAATAACATGTTTTTTTTCGCTAAACCGGAACACGTTTCAATTACACTAGAATCAAACAGCCTGCTAAGTGGATGATCTGAAACAAGGCGAATCTTCACGATAATTTGCACTTTATTTGAGAGAGACTGTCTTTTATTGACAGAATGCTTGCCTATATGAGATCAAGACTTATAAACGCGGGTAAAATAAAATCCGGTTTATGTTCGGTTGAACAGATTATTAACTTTTAAATAGACTTGTAAGGAAAAAATATAAATTAATATAAAATAATATAATTGTGTTTAATAATTATTCTCCTTAAGCATTAAAATAAACACTGTTAAACTATTAAAACAGTCCTGTTTTAGATTTATATTCTTTTATTTCATAACTGAAAAATACAAGATTTAAGTATAAACGTGTTTTTCGGAAGAAACTCAGAATTTTTAACAAGAACAATTTTCTGATATTGGCCGCAAATGAGCAGATTTGAATGCAAGTGTGTTGTTGAGCTAATTAAATTAAATGAACAATTTTCAGCATTCTGTTTTAAATATTTTACCCCAACTTTATTTATATAAACTGTATATGTAAAGCGAAAATACAGGGACTAGCTCTCTGCAGACTCCTGTCATGACTGTTGGCCTTCGAGCGCTCACTCAAATCTAACCCGATCACAGGCCGCTAATGAGAGAGGACTGCTTCAGATAATGGTGTGATCCCCTCATTAACGTCCGAAAAGAAGGGGGGTGACACGCCGTCTAAACTGCCGGAGCGCGACGCAACAAACTAGAACGCTGCCATAATCACCGGAGCTGCCAGTACGCGCGTACAGTGTATTGAGCGTCGTTTAGTATTAGAACCGGAGCGCTGTATAACAAGCGCAGCGTATTTCATTGATGAGAGCGTTCTAGTTTGTCTCGGTGCGTCGCTAGGCTGCTGTTCTTTACCTGTGAGGTTCTCCAAATCTTTCTCTTCCAAGGATGAGAGAGTGTCATCGTCCTCCAAGAGCAGCTCACTCTCTGAGTTCTGATTCCCCAGCACTGAACTCCTGATGGACTGTTTGCCTTTCAGCACGTCCTCCTCTGGAGCTGCACAAAACAAAACACATCACATTCCTTCAAGCCAAGCGTAACCGCGCAAAAACTTTAAACGACTGTCAGTGTACTGCTTGCACGGGCAAGTTGGTTGCACAAAAGAGGTAAAATAAAATAAGATAATACAATAAAAAGAAAAAAAAATACACGAATGCGCTGGTTGGCATTATATAATAGAGGCATGTGATTAATGGATATTTTTAAAATAAAATTTTAAACTGTGAATAAACACGTCTTAAGCTAGCGTAATATAATTTTTTTTTATCATAAATGTCAATGAGTTAACATGAAAACAACACGTCAAAACCATACAAGCCGATAATGTATTTGTTTATTATTTGTGGATCAGATCTTTAAGTATTTTAATAGTTTGAATATTTAAACAGCTCATTTACATAAAGACGGCAAACAGAATTGTCATGGAGAAATGAATGCATATTAATGCATAAAAGTCGAACTTTGTGAACAAGGTGTTATTGACACATTTTTGTTTCATAAATATAATCTGGCATGTTGTTCCCTAATAATCAAAAATAACAAAATCATACACAATAAACTGACCAAAGTGTGTGTCCATAAATTATGGACCATAATAGACTTTCTGATTTAAAAAGTAAATCTAATGTGCTTATGGAATTTTACTTTATAGATTTACAGTCTGAAAAAAGTAATATTTATACTAATAACTAATAGCTACTTGTTAACATTAAAACATTTTGAACTGCAATTGAACGTATATTCAGCTCAATACGTCAAGCTTACCCTGGGCCCTGACAAAAATCAGAAGTGGCCCTGTCTGATTTCAACTGTACATGACTTGAGGTTCGGCATAGATTATTTAAGAAAAATGGTAATCTGTAAACATTTACAGAGCACTGCATTCCCAAGTGGTGAGGGGCAAAAACGGGTCTACAGTAGAAACAAAGGCAATCCTTCATCTATGTAAACAGAGAGAGGTGATGGGGCAGTCTCTCATCAGACTTCTTTGGCCTATAGTGGAGCTACACAAAGTCCAGAACCGATGGACGCAGAGCCATGTGACCTCTGCCCCCTCTCTCTCTCTCCAGATACATCACCTGAGGGGGTTTGAATTTGCACTTGAAGCACAACCCTGAGACAACTCTTTATAAATAGAGGCCTAAACCATTAGAAAAGCAGAGCAAAGAAATCTCTTGTCATGGAAAGTATGCTGGTGCACTGATATTTAGAACGGTCTTCCTGTAATTAACTCTCCCCAGAGAATTTGTAGTTAGCAGCAGTGAAATTACTACCAGCTTCCTAATACATACCACATGCCTGTGCGCTCATGCCAGACAGACTGGACACAAGGATGTGACAGAAATATGGTGTTACTTCTGTGGAATCAACCATAATAATATTTATTCCTATTTATTTAATATTGTGTCTTAAGCTATTCGAGCTGGAGTCACTTCTTCCTAATGTTTTGATATAATACCAGTACACTACCAGTCAAAAGTTTTGAAATTAGAAATTAATACTTTTATTTAGGAAGGATGCTTAAAATTGATCAAAAGTGATGATATAGATATTTATAATGTTATAAAAGATTTCCGTTTCAGATAAATGCTGTTCTTCTGAATTTTTTATTCACCAAAGAAACCTGAAAAAAGTCTACTCAGCTGTTTTCAACATAATAATAATAATAATAATAATAATAATAATAATAATAATAATAATAATAATAATAATAATAAATGTTTTTTGAGAGGCAAATCAGAATATTACAATGATTTCTGAAGGATCATGTAACTGCTATAATGATGCTAAAATTCAGCTTTGAAATCACAGGAATAAATTTCAATTCAAAATCTATTCAAATAGAAAACAGTTATTGTAAATAGTAAAAATATTTCAAAATGTTACTGTTTTTGCTGTGCTTTGGATCAACTAAATGCAGGCTTGGTGAGCAGAAGAGACTTCTTTAAAAAACATTAAAAAACTTTTGACTGGTCGTGTGTATTATTAAAACTGCATTTTTAATGTAACAGCTTAGTGAGTGCTAACACTCTGATCATAAAGATACACAGAAAACCTTAGAACGAAGAACAAATATTAGCATTAATATATCAAAGCATAAGAAAAGAAAAACTAAAAGTTTACTTTTGGCTTTTAAATGATATGTATTCTGCAAATCCACTTAAATAATGCAATTCAATCAAACATTGGATACCTAGACTAAAAAAAAGTGTTAATAAATCTGTACCGGTACCAGTGACCTAGACGAGTCAAAAACCCATGTTGTAAGATTACATTCATACATCAGCTTTACTTAAAAAGCTCATTCATTCCCCTCATTCAGCAAATGCTAATGTAAATACATGCAGTTGCGTTACACTTCTAAGCTCTGTTTCCCTTTTCCGTGCAGGTTCAAATGCTCATTTATATGCGACTACGGAGGCAAGGCAATTAAATTGTCAGAATTAACAAATTTGTTTTTAACGCAAGTGCAGCCAGGAGTGAAGTCAGGAGGAGCTTATTGATCACAGGAACAGAGACATTAGTCTTCAGGTATTTACACTCCTATGAGTTGCCCAACACCGTAGCCCGCACCTACCAAAATCAATCCCCAGAAAAGATGGCGCTTTCCAGCCATAAATACATATCTCACCAAACTAGCAGCCATGCGCCTTAGGGGTGTAAATCGGACCACTGTTTCCTGGCTGGCGATGAATGATCGCAATTGTGCATGCCAAAAAGGGAAGTTTTGATATGGTGATATATTTTGAGTGATGAAAACAAAAATAATTTGCAAGCAAGCCTTTCTATATTCATCAAAAAGAAATGCTGTTTCTTTTAAATGCCAGGATATCGCTGTTATTTGAGAGGGGGGTGAAATGCTGATATTCCTTATAAACCACCAGTCAAAAGTTTTTGAACAGTACGATTTTTTTTTTTTAAAGTAGTCTCTTCTGCTCACCAAGCCTGTATTTATTTGATCCAAATTACAGCAAAAACAGTAAAAATGTGAAATACTTTTACTATTTAAAATTGGAATTTTTAGCATCATTGCTCCAGTCACATGATCTTTCAGAAATCATTTTAATATTCTGATTTGCTTCTCAAAGACACTTATTATTTTTATTATTATGTTATTATATGTTATTATTAACAGCTGAGTAGATTTTTTTCAAGTTTCTTTGATGAATAGAACATTCAGAAGAACAGCATTTATCTGAAATAGAAATTTCATTATTATTAATTTCAAATGATTAATTTCTATAAAAAGACTGGAGTAATGATGCTGAAAATGTAGCTTTGATCATAGAAATACATTACATTTATATAATCAAACAGAAAACAGTTATTTTAAATAATAAAAATATTTCACAATTTAACTGTTTTTGCTGTACTTTAAATCAAATAAACGCAGGCTTGGTGAGCAGAAGAGATGAAAAAAACATTAAAAATCTTACTGTTCAAAAACTTTTGACTGGTAGTGTACATCCAATTGTACATATAATATACATACATTGATATATTTAATTTTATGTATTCTATGCATTGCTGAAAAAGGAAGAAAAAAAAAAATCATGACTTTCTCTTCCACATGTCATGAGAATAATCACAGCCAGATATGACCCTTGCGCTCTGTTTAAAAACTTGAGATCTTGGCCAAGACTTTCATTCCACTTCCGCAACAAATTTAGGGTCAGCAGAAAAGACACAAGCTTTCTATGGAGGAGGGGGCAGACAAACATCAATGCTTTGAGCATCAATTAGCTGCTTTCTGTTGTTCGTTCACTTTCCGTAATCACATTTTACTGTGAGTTAAGAATCGTATACTTCATTAAATTACTAAATTATTGATTAAACATGCACTTGAGTCATAATAGTTCGTGTGTGTGTTTACCCTGTATAGGTTTTTAGGTAAAGTTGAAGACAATTAATATATGCACATAAATACTTGATGGATGGATTGATTATTTCCTGCACTGGATGGTCACTGGGGAAGCGTTCGCGTATAATGAAGGGTTTTAAGGCCTCAAAGTTTTAGGTTCCATTTCAAAGGAGATCCAAAGTGTTCCTTAAGGACTTGAACTTAACCAAGTCCGAAGTTAGCAAAAGAAGAATACTGAGAAGAAAAAGGACTGAGCAAAAGGAGAGAAATCACTGGGTCCCCTCAGGGCCTTCCATTCAGCTGCATATTATGACCATTAGGGCGGCACATCGGTCTCTAAGGATGCTGGGATTCTGAGCACTTATTGCTTTTAGATCACATTCTTATTGACTTCTGTCACATTGGTCGTTTGTCTTAAGGACCGGTGTCATTCTGAGGGGACTAAGCAGTGACATATTGAAGACATTTTTTCTTAGAAATGGCTCTGTTTCTGAGGGGTGCAATAGGTTAAGCTGCTCAAGTCCAAGTGCTGAATGGCACTGATTGTAAAGCACGCTATCTCACAGTGTGGCTAAAAACTCGTCAGAAAGAAAAGATTAGTAAAAAGTCTGCAAAACATTTTAACTCTCACATGCTGTATGCATTGCTGCACTGCATGAAGTGATAGAGCAGAGCTCAATTCAAACAGAACAAATCAAAGAGAGAAAAAGGGAACAGGTTAAAATGAACTGGACATCTAAATGCAAGGAAAATGTGTTGAACACAAAAGCAATCGTAAAGACATTAAATGAGGGTTGGAGAGGACACACAAGCCCCTGATGAGTTTAATAACCTCAAGTTTACTAGCTATCTAGAATGGATAACTCATTATACTGTTATCAATATGTAGAGTTATGAATTACATGATGCATTGTTCAAATGTGATGATTTATTAATGAAGAAAACATAATGAGAAAAAACATTATGTGATAAATTATGCAGATTTTATATAAATCAAAGTCAGTGGGTGGAAAACAACTGAACTGGCTTGTTTTAAATTTCTCTTCTTATACAAGTGAATAATTTAAAATGCATTCATTCATTTCTCTGCATTAGATGTTAAAGAAAACTACCTTGACTTAACTTCATTGATTTAAAAAGTGCTTGTTTGTGAGGCAGAGAAATACTGCTCTGAATTAATAAAATGTATATATATCCGATACTTACCTGTTCAAGGACATTGCCCCTTATGCATCTTTACATTTTTTTTTTCTGTTGTAGCATGTAGTGTAGATAAACTACAACAACAATACTTGTTTGGAAAAGTAGCTAAAAATTAACTTCTTTAAATCATGAATAACTTGTAATTTGGCAAGCTACTGTTTTAACCTAGCATCCCCAACGCTGATGCACACACATATAATACAAACACAAAGACCTTTGCTACTAGGTCTCCCAATAACTTCACAACTTTACTCACCTTTAATACCAGCTGCTGACATGCATGGGTAGGAAGGAACACAAAGTGACAATTTAAGAACAATTAGCCGTACTTAAATATCTGAGCTAATGAGGAAACTACGTGTAGTAAATAAACAAATTAGCAGCAAATTACTGTCATAATATTATCGGAGAGACAAAGGCCTCAGGACATAATTTTTTTAAACAGAGTATTGTTGCACTATAAAGGTTTTACAGTGACTTTTAATTTTATAGCCATGTACCTGCTATCACTGGCTAAAGTGTTACGGCTCTACAGACTGGGCTGTCTGCGAGTGTAAGCGCATGATATTATGTGACTATGTATTACCCACCATGCTCTGCTGCAGCCTTGAGCGTGGCCTCAGAGTGTGTGGACCCAAACGGGTTCCTGATGAAGCGCCGACGTCTCCTCAGGTCATCCTCCCAGTAGTCCAGGCGCCAGAACTCCCGCGGTCTGCTGCCGAGAGGAAGAGAGAGAAGCAAAGAGAAAGAGAGAGAGTGAGAGAAAAAGAGAGAGACACATATGTTAGCAATTAGCCAATGCAGTGAGAAGTGGCACAGGCAGAGCTGCATAATGCTGGCCTTGTTTTGCTGCAACCTTCTTCAGTGCAAAGTGCACTAACTAGAGAATGGCTAATATCAGATAGTCACGATAATTATGATAATTATGGTAAATAATAAAATATGCCTAGACTTTGAAAATATTTGTTGGCAAATATCACAAATGTTCAAATGTTAAATGGCCTATTTTGTATTACTATTTTTATTTAATGTTTTAAATGAACTGTAAAAGAATCAGATTAATGACCAATATTTTATTAAATATCTACATTTTAAAATATTAAATCAACTGTTTTGTCCTCTATTTTTGGGTGAACAGTATGTAATACTGCACAATATAATAAAGGCTGGATTAAGAAAAATTCAAGCTAATCATTTTAAATATAAGTTCTAAAATAAGTTCTATATTTAATAATATAATTTACAATTATGGAAAAATATATATACTACCAGTCAAATTAAAAAAAGTAGTTATCTAAAGCACAGCAAAAAAAGTAAAAATTTTGAAATATTTTTACTATTTAAAATAACTGTTTTCTATTTGAATATATATTTTAAAATGTAGTTTATTTTTCTGATTTCAAAGCTGAATTTTTAGCATTATTACTCTAGTCACATGATCCTTCAGCAATCATTCTAATATTCTGATTTGCTGCTCGAAAAAAAAATATTATTATTATTATTATTATTATTATTATTATTATTATTATTATGTTGAAAACAGCAGTGTAGATTTTTTTCAGGTTTCTTTGATGAGCAGAAAGTCCAAAGAACAGCATTTATCTGAAATAAAAATATTTTGTAACATTATAAATGTCTTTATAATCACTTTTGATCAATTTAAAGCATCCTTGCTAAATAAAAATATTCATTTCTACAATTTATTTCCAAAAAAAAATAAAAATCTATATATATACTGACCCCAAGCTTTTGAACAATATAGTGTATACTTTTTCAAAAGCTTTTTATTTATGATAAATGCTGATCTTTATATATTTCTATTCACCAAAGAAAAAAAGTACAGCAAATCAGCATATTAGAATGATTTCTGCAGAATCATTTGACACTGAAGACTGGAGTAATGATTCTGAAAATTTAGCTTTGATCACATGAATAAATGACATTTTAAAATATATTAAAATAGAAAGTTATTTTAAATAATAAACATATTTAATAATCAAATAAATGCATGCTTTGTGAGCAGATAAGACTTGACATACACATGCTAATATAAAAACAAAATAAATAATCACCAATTTATCTTCCTAGCCTATAGCAGTGGAATAAATCTGTTAAAATGATACATGTGTGTCTAATTTTAGAAGTCACATTTGCACGGAACTCCAGAAATGTTTGTCCTTGGGAGTAACACTGAAGAAGAGGCCCAGATTTTTGCAGCACCTCAAGACGGTGAGACGAGAGCTAAATACATCACTGAGAATCAGCCTGCTGACACAGCAATCCAACACACACACACACACACACACACACACACACACACACACACACACACATACAGAATGAGCCAGTGCTGTGGTTCCAGGCTCATTTCTAAGCCCAGCAGGACACCTTACAGCAGGTCTGCTGAAGAGAGGGAACACATTTGATTCAATGTCCTTCGCCTTCAGCCATTTTTCCCTCCAATTTGCACCTTTTACCACTGTAAAGAAAACTAAAGTCCTAACACGCTCTCCATCTCTCTCTCTTTCTTTCCATCTTGTGCGGTTGTGTTTTCTCTCAGTGTGCGTATCTGAGAATGTTCAGTTTTAATGAAGGTAGAGTCAGGCGAACAGTTATAAGATATTACCCCATTTAGATTCGAAGGAGTTTAATTAAAATAATCTCTTCAAATATTCATTATGTTTAGCCCCCTGAGGTACAAGGGAAATACATTTCCTGCACCATAAATGAGTGTAATCTTCAAAAGCTTGCTTAATTTGAAATAGAATGAACTAATTTCAGACTGAGGGGAGGGAAGGGTGTAATTTGTCGAATCAAATTAAACTCATTTTTCTGCTGTAATGCACAATGGCATGAGCAATTAATTACACACATGAACACAAAAGAAAAACTCGATTTCGAACCTAAAGAAACCGATGATCCTTCAAGGAAGGATGTGATAAAATAATGGTTTTGTAAATCCGAAAAATGAAGATTAGTGATCACATGCCATCCAGAAGGAGAGATCCCAGAGCGGGCTTGGGGATCCTCTGTGATCCGGCGAGCGAAAGGGGGCTTGTGGTGGGGGGGGGGGGGGGGGCGACAGCGAATGGCTTTAGCAGTGGCTCTGTAGCCGTCCTCCGGCTGATTTACTGTAGGCCCTGTGAAATATAACTCTCTAAGTCCATTCTGTTCTGTGGAAGTGAGAAGAAGTTTTATCGTGCAACAGGGCCTCCACACCCAGGCCAAATAAATCAGGATAACGGCCACTTAAGAGCCCTCCCTAGTGCTCACCTTCTTTTTTACGCCCGCATACTTTAACAATCGCCAGCAAACACGCTATTATGACCTAAAATACCATAGGTGGGGGAAAGAGAAGGCAAGCATTGAGAGAAGGAGTTGAGAAAATAGATAAATCAAAGAGTGGTACTGCAAGTCTTCTCAGAATTAATGATTCTAGGAGAAATAAAAACAGACAGGAATACTTCTGGAAATAGTTACGGCATGCAAAATACACATTTTAAAATGCCACTTAAAATAGCTTCTCAGGCATATGGGGCCAAGAGGGTTTGGGGCTATCTGAGCGCTTCAGGTTTTTTTTCTTAGAAGTGTGATCGATTCGCTCTACTGCAAACGGCTCAAAACAAATCCCATCTCGTAAAACTAAAGAGAGCGCTTAGAACACGAAAATAAAAACAATTCTGCTCTTCGCTTGAAAAGCTCACCGGCTCGACTAATAAGAGACATTAATAACTGATTTATTTAAGACAGGAAAAGGAGATGTAATTTAAAGGGAGATGTGAGTTTTCCTGGAGAAGCACAGCTCCTTGGAGACCATTTACGGCTCAGGCAGACAGCAATGCCTTTCTGTTAAATGTTTCAAAGGAAATGTTTACACACAGACATGAGTAAAACCAAAAAAGAAGCCCTTAGAGTTACAACTGATATTTTAGTACTCAACGGAAACCAAGCACGTACATGCATAAAACACATGCATGACTCCAGCCTCTTGGGACTGCCTAATCACTAATGAATGAGAGTGTATAAACACAACAACAATACAATAAACAGGGCCTAAAAAAAAGTGTATCCCACAAAGTTGCTTTTTTTTCAATTCTTACCTCGAATTGCATTCAGATGGAACTCAAGTATGTATACTGGGTTCCTACTTTGCAGTTACTCGTTTTCAAGTGTAATGCAATCATGTGCTTTTCTATATTTCTATTATTGTCCTTTGAAAATTGAGTTTTAACTTGGTGATCAATAATAAGGTATATAATTAAAGGGAGAGTTCACTCGAAAATTCTGTCATTATTTACTCACCCTCATGTTGTTCCAAACCTGTAAGACCTTTGTTCATCTTCGGAATACAAGATATTTTTGATGAAATCCAAGAGCTTTCTGACCCTGCATAGACAGCAATGCAACTGCCACATTCAAGGGCCAGAAAGGTAGTAAGGATATTGATAAAATAGCCCATGTGACATAAATGCTTCAACCTTTCTTTTATGAAGCTGCGAGAATACGAGAAACTAAAATAACGACTTTGTTCAACAATTTCTTCTCTTCGGTGTCAGTCTTCGACAAAATTTTTGAACAGCATGTGTATTCCTCTGCTTGCAAACATCCAGGTTCTGAGTCAGAACGTTGGCTTCTGTGTCAGCAGCACCACACGCATGAGTGTTACTGTCCTGAACGCGTGTCAAAGACTGACATGGAAGAGAAGAAATTGTCGAATAAAGTCGTTTTTATTTTCTTTGTAGCAGTATTCTCGTAGCTTCATAAAATTACGGACAAACCAATGATGTCACATGGACTATTTTATTGAAGTCCTTACTACCTTTCTGAGCCTTGAACGCTATGTGGTAGTACCGTTTCTATCTATGCAGGGTCAGAAAGCTCTCTGATTTAATCAAAAATATCTTAATTTGTGTTTCTAAGATGAATGAAGGTCTTACGGGTTTGGAACGACATGAGGGTGAGTGATTAATGACAGAATTATTACATTTTGGGGTGAACTATCACTTTAAAGGTATATAATTCAATATGTTATAAAGTGTAAATATGCATATAAATATTTTATCAGTAGGACTGCATATGGATAGTAGTATATAGTGCAGCCTTGACCACCCATTTATTCTTATTTAATTTCTTCTTAGGAATTTAAAACTAAAATCTTCAATAATATGTTCTAAGCCAAACCAACCAGCTTTAGGATGAATTACATTACCACAAACTTTGTTTCAAAGCACAAAGGTGTATGAAAACAAGGCAAAGGTCTTTTATGAATAAATAAACTACAATCCTATGAAGCACTGCGAATTACATTGTCAAATAAAAACGTGGTACAATATAAAACTATTCAAAAAGAAGAAAAAAACTGCCCTTGTCTCTGATTACGAGGGCTCTAGTAAGGCTCCAGATTTAGCTATTAATGTAATTTAATGGGGTCATCAGATACAAAACTCCCTTTTACATTTTGTTTGTTTGTTGAACATAAATGTGTGTTGGCAGTGTGTGTACACAACCACCCCATAATGATAAAAATCCACACAGTGGATTTTTTTTAAATCCCTATAAATATTATCTCTTTTTCAAATCAAGCCATTCTCAGCTTCTCACCTGTGTGACGTCACACAGTCCAAGGTCACTCCCACAATAGTTGATTGACACAGCTGTCTTGCCTTAGACCCACCCTGAGTGAACTGTGAACAGTACGACTGCCATTGTTTCGACGCTGGAGAAGGGACGTAGACAAGAATGTCTCCTAAACGATTGAGGTGTTTTGTTGCTGGATGTAATAATGATCATAGCAGTCATCATTTATGCTGCCTTCATGTGATATGGGAAAGATGATGCTTTCCACTTGTGAAGTTGAAATTACAAGTGTGTCGTGTTCAGGTGCTTTTGTTGTCGTAGTGAAGAGAAACATGGCGGACTCTGAATTTGTCCTCACATGCTACTTGGGTAAAACGGTTATAAAACGTTTAAATAGCAACGTTATTAAAATTCTTTATGCCCCAGCATTATGGGGGCTACAAACTAACCAACTAACTAACCAACTAAACAGCAGAGAACTTTTTAACATCATGCAATGCTTACCATTCAGTATAGTTTCGTTGCTGTCCGCCATGTTGAAAGGTCAAAGTTTATCCTATCTCGGCAGCTCGGGTATCATAAAACATTTCGAGCTTTCCAGTGGAAATTACAACGTGAGTGGGTGTTCATGTGCAATTTCGATGTCGGATTTTGGTATTTACCAAAATTACGATAGCACATGAAGGCAGCATTACTCCCGACAAATGAGCCGCTGAAGATGCAGTGGATTAATGTTACTTTCGTTGTTTAGGAGAATGTACCTTTTGATCTACCTAAGTACGTCTATGTTCACATAAATTATTCGTGATCCAGTTTCACCTAGAGAAGTGAGTATAAGGGTTTTTTGAGAATCTTTGCAAATCGCCTTTCCTAATAATGTGCTAGTTGACAAGTTTTGCGGCTAAATGCGGCTTAAGTAAACAGGCCGGCTTGTCACCCCACAGAAGAGGGGGCGGGGTGAGCAGAGAGGGACGGGGTGAGAAGAGCTCATTAGCATTTAAAGGGACATGCAACAAAATGAGAAGCTGTGAAAAGACCTGATTTTGACAAGGTAAAGGGTTTTGTTTTACACTACCATTGAGAAATGTTAACCAAAGTATGTTATAGACTTTTCATTAAGACACTAAAGAATCATATCAACTTGTGGAAAATAAGCATCCAATGACCCCTTTAATAAAATCAATCAATCAATCAATCAATCAATCAATCAATCAATCAAATCGAATTAAATTTAATTAAAATTATGTTGGCTGATGGGTGAATAATGATTCAGAGGACTTGTCAGTGCTACATGAGAATGCAAACATGTAAGAGAGATACATATGAAAGGAAAGGCAATCATGTGACGGTAATTGTAAAATTATAAAACTGTAAAACTCTTAATTGTAGCCCAAGTGGAACACCAAGAAAGATAGGACAGCAAACCATAACAGTCTTCAACATTATTTTATAAGTACAACTATGATTTACTGTTTGGGTTTACTGATGATCAGCTTTTTCTATCATTCAGACAAACTGTCTATTTAGTTTTTTCATGTCGATATTCAATTGCTTTTAAAAAAAAAAATGAGTTGTTATTGCCTACATTTTTTGTTGTTGTTGTTGTTTTAGTGAGTAACTGTGTTCAGGAATTATTACAAATATGCACAATATTCACAATCCCATTGCAAAATTCAAGCCTGAGGAACCCAGCAGACACATATCCATTCAACAAGAGAGAAAGACAGAGTTGGGTTCATTCCATATTGTCCCGTCTGTCTGTGAACAGATTTCCCTCTATCTAAGCAGCAACGAGGTGTTTGCATGTGATAGCTTCCTCCACGTAAATAGCCACTCCATCATTCTGGCTTCCAGCGTTCATTAATTAAAATGATCACCGAAGGCACAGAGCAGATCCAAGAAGCTCCTCTCCTGTCAGTCTCTGAGAGAGCAGAGATACAGAGAGAATCAATCTGTCTGCAATACAACACCACGCCGGCCACTGCAATTAGTCGAGCAGCTGGAAACGCGTTCACAGCCTCCACCGCCGCCCAGACACTGTGACAATAGAGCCCTAATGAAGGCAAAGGAAGTGTGTGCGTGTGTGTAATCCAACCGCCATCAATCCCAGCAGCAGAATCAGCTGCACATTCCACGCAGCAAGTGTTTTCACAGCATTAATGAATTATTCATCCACCCTCCCCATCCATCCATCCATCCCTCCTTCCAAAGGGGGTTTCTAACAGGAATTACGCCAGCGCCTTCTCAAGACAACGACAATTACAAAACACAATAGGCCTCTAGGACCGGGCACGTATCCTGGCGCAATTAGTAATTAGTACGCTCGTAAAGCAGCCATGACGGAAACAGACCCATAAATGGCAGTGGGGAGTTGAAATTGTCTTATTGCATATGCCGAGAGCAACACTTGAGACCCTCCTCCAAACGTGCTTAATGTAAACCACATTTGGCGAGAATTTAACACGAGCAGGGACTTTTATAAGCGCTTGTTAGGTGTAATTGAAGTCTTTCTTCTCAGCCAGTACCAGTGTAAGCACTGGGTCGCTGGCTGTAAATCTGAACCGGTTTACCAACAGAGATGATGAACGGGGGGCTAATCGTAATGCAGTTTAATACAGATGGCGACCCAATGAGTTAATGAATAAGGGAAATAGATCGGAGAGCGAGCAGTAAACAGTAGGACAGAGAGAATCAACAGAGAAGAGGGTCATGTTTTATAATCTCCTCTTTAAAGCTTCAATTGCGCTCCTAAATTGTAGGTTTGCATAAAACAAGCCACACTTCAAGTCTACTTGACTCGAGGGAGGTGTCATAATAAACAAAGCATTTAATTGGGCCATGTGTTGAGAATTTCAGCGTGTGTGTGTGTGCGTGTGGGATTAATGAGGTGTTTTTGGGGAGTTGCTGAAACGGAGAGGCTGGCTTGTGCCGCCACACTTCAGAAAGGCATCAGTCTCACACTCCAGCAGCGTTATAAAAGCCTGCAAGGGTTTCGCTGCAAACACAGGGTCTAAATTACACACAGGAACAAGTATACCCACATATGCCCACTCAAGAACAACAGGCCTGGAGGCTTGAGAATACTTTTTTCAACTCATGGCTGAGAACATTATCAGGTCAATTTAGTGTAGGATTTACTTGTAAATGTAACAAATATAAAAAAAAAAAAAAAAAAAAATGACAAGAAACACAGTAAATTAAAAAAATTAAGAAGACTGAAATAGAATGTTCTTATAAAATGTACTCCAATAATATTTGTTTTATTTATTTATTTTAGTTTTATTTTATTTATATATTGAAGTCAAAAGTTTACATACACCTTGCAGAATCTGCAAAATTCTAATTATTTTACCAAAATAAGAGGGATCATACAAAATGGAAGTTATTTTTTTTTTATTTAGAACTGACTTGAATAAAATATTTCACATAAAAGATGTTTTCATATAGTCCACAAGAGAAAATAATAGTTTATAAAAATGACCCAAAAGTTTACAGACACTTGATTCTTAATACTATGCTGTTACCTGAATGATTCACAGCTGTTTTTGTTGTTGTTGTTTGTTTGTTGATTGTTTAGTTGTTCATGAGTTCATTGTTTGAACAGTTAAACTGACTGCTGTTCTTCAGAAAAAATTGAGGTCCCAACAATTCTTTGCTATTCTTTTGGTATTCTTTGGTAGCATTTTGTATTTGAACCCTTTCCAACAATGTCTGTATGATTTTGAGATCCATCTTTTCACACTGAGGACAACTGAGGGACTCAGTTGTGTAATAGTTCTACACTACAGAAGGTCCTTCTACAGAAGGTTCAAGCGCACACTGATGCTTCAGAAGGAAAATCGATGCATTAAGAACTTTTTGAATTTGAAGATCAGGGTAAATTTAACTTATTTTGTCTCTGGGGAACATCTTCTAAGGGGCAGTACTAAATAAAAAAATTATATTTAGTCAAAATAAGCAAAATGTACACATCCTCATTTTGTTCAAAAGTTTACACCCCTAGCTCTTAATGCATCGTTTTTCCATCTGAAGCATCAGTGAGTGATTGAACCTTCTGTAATCTGTAATAAAAATGCTGAAAAACCAAATAATAAAATATTTTTTCTGAAGAACAGCGGGAAATTTAACTGTTCAGGACAAACAAGGGACTCATGAACAACTATCACTAAAAAAACACACACAGCTGTGGACCATTCAAGTAACAACACAGTATTAAGAATCAAGTGTATGAAAACTTTTGAACAGTGTCATTTTTATAAATTAAACTATTATTTTCTCTTGTGGACTATATGTAAATGTAAAAAAATAACATGCATTTTGTATGATCCCTCTTATTTTGGTAAAACAACATTTTGCAGATTCTGCAAGGTGTATGTAAACTTTTGACTTCAACTGTATATACACAATGTTTAATGTTTTTTAAAAAAAAGGTTTTGAATTAAACAGAAATTAACGGAAATATTATTGTAAACCAGCTTTTTTTTTATTGTATGTCACATCCAATCCGGTTTTGACTAAGCATGCAAAATATATTTTACATATATATTTTATATAATTATCTACAAGCTTCTTGAATGTAACAGCAAAGTAGAATAGAAAAAGAACACAAACAGAGAAAAAGGGAAAAAAAATGCATACTTTGAAATGAAAATGGCTGACAAAAATGACCCTGATTAAATGCCTGACAGTGAATAATGAAATTAGATACAAAATCACCTTCCACGCATTCAGACGTTCTTCATAATGTCAATTCTCTATCAGGTCCACCCTGCTTATCTTTACTGGAAAGCATTCAGACAATCCATTTCAAAATGCTGATTTTGTCAGCGTGTCTGAAAGTTTGACTACACTCCTATGATGATATATTTTTTCTTTTTTTTTTTTTTTGACAATGACAAATGATTGCCATCTTTCAGGATGTAGAAAAACACATCAAACCCTAGTCTACTGGTACCTGTGTGACCTGTTTATGAGTTTAAACCCATTAAAAAAATATTGAAAGCTGCCGCAGGATGCGACATCATTTACAAAAAGGGCAAAACGATCCTGCAAGAGTGATGACGGTTTCTTAACCGGCTATCCGTTCGAAAGCCATACATATGTGCAGGCGTGTGTATTCTGGGCTGATATTACATGGAGTTCATTTCTGGCATGGAGATTATGTAAATGACAATAATGTGACCTTTAGCATAACAAACGGGCCCAAGTTTCATACATCACTCCTGCACAGGGCATTTTAGAGACAACTCGCAGTCATTTATAACCTTTTCCTGTGGATTAATGCAGTTACAGTCGGTGTGAACACATCTCTCTTTGTGCCTTTTTCATTAATGCCTGCGATTGCCACTGCTCAAACTGCTCTGTATCGCTGAGATTATTTCATGCGATTTGCATAAGCCATGTGTTTATGGAAACTGAATGGATGAATTGAATATTTGTCATGCAGAAGAAGGGCAAGCTCGGGTCTCTCCGTCAAACTACTGGCAGTCTCGAGACGCGTGGCCGTCTGGAGTCTCAAATTAAACGGAGAGAGAGGAAATCAGAGGGAATGTCTGATTAAGGTGGCAATGTCTATGCAGAGCAGGGGAAATCATCTGTGGTGCTCGGTGGCAGTGATGTTGACTCTGTGCAGGGTATGCTAATGTCTCTTCTAAAGGTAGACATAAGGTCAAGAGCAGCACATGATAATGACATCAGTGACAGAGCATCTGTGCTACATGTTAAAGGAGAACAAATGGCTTTTCTCCACATTTTACTGGGTTGTATTTATTCATGCATTGCTTACTATCTGATCTTTTAATTCGCATTACATACATTCATCACAGCCCAAGGTTTTTTCTACAGTACTTTTTCCAGATTAAAATAGAAATGATAATGAACCGTTTATCAAATTTTAATCCATTCACTGGGCTAAACTATGAAGGTAAACATCTATTACAAATTCTGTAATACTTATGGTTCATTCTACAATTGTAGTGGCATTTTATATAACAAAAAAACACTGAGAAATTATACATTTATATAGGTCACTAAATTAATAATTAAATAAACAAATCTTGGCTAGTATGCCCTTGTGACATCTGTGTTACCCCAAATAAAAAATAAGTGGTTAAGGTGCTGTTGTCCCACACTTTGCATATTGAGAAAATGTCCTGTTGGTTTTTAATTGTTATATTAAGAAATGAGAGAGGTTTACTGTTAAAATAAATACATGGAAGAAAAATCGTGTGAATATTCCATTTAAAAAAAGATGTACTAATAAATAATAATAAATTAAAATAATAATAAAGTGGTTAATCTGGTTGTAATATTTATTTTTATCATTTAATTGTTATATTTAAATTTGACCAAAAATGGAATATATAAAGACGTACATTAGGCCTATACTGTACAAAAGTAATACAAGAGAAATACATTTCTGTTACACGTTAAACTGTACTTTTATTTTGACAGGTTGCCATTAAGTTGTCTATACAGTATGATGCTAGTTTCCTCAAATGAAACGGTAAAATTCTCACAGCAGCTCTGAAGATTAAAGGGATAGTTCACCCAAAAATGAAAATCTGATGTTTATCTGCTTACCCCCAGGGCATCCAAGGTGTAGGTGACTTTGTTTCTTCAGTAGAACATAAACATAGATTTTTAACTCAAACTGTTGCAGTCTGTCAGTCATATAATGGCAGTCAATGGCACCCACGTCTTTTGAGAGTCAAAAAAAAACATACACAGGCAAAACCAAATTAAACCCTGCGGCTTGTGACGATACATTGAGGTCTTAACACACAAAACAGTCAATGTGTGCAAGAAACTGAACAGTATTTGTATCATTTTTTACCTCTGATTCACCGCAATGTCCAACTGTCCTGAATATAGTAAATGCATGTGCTGAAGCGATTTGTCACATGTATACGTCACTCATTGTTTACACAGAGAGATTGCTGGTACGACCGATACTTAAAATGGTAATTACTTGTGCTTATCCTGATTGTTGCAACCGATTACAAACTAAAAGATTACGAGATTTTGAGCCTGAACGACTGAAGTTATGGCTGCTTGCTCTTCGTCGCGCACTGGCTGTTGTGAACGTGCTCAGGACAGTTGGACATTGCAGTGGATCAGAGGTAAAAAAAAATATATATAAATACTCTCAGTTTCAGTTTCTAGCACACACCAATTGTTTTGTGTGTTAAGACCTCAATGTATCGTCACGAGCCGCAGGGTTTAATTTGGTTTTGTCTGTGTATGTTTTTTTGACTCTTAAGGCCATGGGTCCCATTGACTGCCATTATATGACTGACAGACTGCAATGGTTTGAGTTAAAAAAATCTTTGTTTGTGTTCTCCTGAAGAAACAAAATCACCTACATCTTGGATGCCCTGGGGGTAAGCAGATAAACATCAAATTGTCATTTTTGGGTGAACTATCCCTTTAAGGTAATTTGTTCATGTCGTCATATAGTGAGGCGCAGAGGTCAAAAATCACTGTGAGCGTCACACATGCTTTAGTTATTGTGTAGTAAACAAACAGAGGCAAGCGGAAACATGTGGTATTCATATTTAAACCATCTTTTTGCGTTTTAATATTTACAGGCACTAGTCTATATCCCATATTTGATTTATTCATCCCAAAAATTCTGCCCCTTAAAGTAAATTCCATTTTTACGAATGGACGAATGGTCCTACAGAAATGTAACCACACTTTAGAACATTTCAGTTTGCCCTGTGTGTTGTTTGAACGAGTTGCAGGGGTGACTCTCTCTCTATCTCTCTGTAACAAACACGCCCAGATGCATTCTCAGGTATGGAAATTTGGCACCGATTGATTTAATGTGAATTGGTTCTCGTTAGTACTGACGCAATTCGGTCAGTACCCTTAAAAGTACCAAGTTCAGTACCCAACCCTAGCAGTAATTCATTATCATTTAAAGAGCCATGCAGCAAAACCGGTCGCTGTAAACAGAGCTGTTTATGACAAGGTAAAAAGGGTGTTGATTTACATGACCACTGAGACATTTTAACCAAAGTATGTTGCAGAGATTTCTTGGAGACCATAAAGAATCATACCAACTTGTGAAAAATGGGCATCCGATGTCCCCTTAAACCACCATTTCAGACAACCCCACAACCTTTACCTATTTGGTCAAAAATCGATTAAAAATAAATACTGTCAAATATCATTTCAAATTAAAAATAACTTTTTTATATATTTTAAAATGTAATTTATTACAGATTTTTTAAAAGCTTGGAGAAGACAGAAGACTGTACAGCGACAAAAAAAGAAGAAAAAAAGAGAGAGAAAGAATGTCAGAGAAGGACAGAGGAAAAAAGAGGAGACCAGAGGGTGAAAGCTGTAGAAAAGAACGAAAGAAAGAAGTGAGAGAGAAATATGGGTGAGACGGGTAACGAATGCCTCATCGTGCTCCAGGGCGGGAGTGAGAATTTTATGTGCCCCTCTTTCTGCTTTCGCTGCAAAAGCAAACTGCTGGGTCACAAAGATAAAGGAGATTTTTTGGTAAATGGTGAAAGTGTTGAAATAAATGACCCGACCGGAGCTGCGTGTAATTACTGTGGCCCAGAGAGAAACAATCTATCACAGTAGTGAGGGGGTGACAGAGTGCTAAGGGGTTAGTCAAAGGAGATAGCCTCTGACTAACTACTGGACCTCAGCAATCGATACTTTCCTGATGTTGTTCCCTGGGAGGGAGCGAGACAGAAAGAAAGAGAGGGGGGAGAATAGGCCTTAAAAACTTCCCAAATGGCTTTTCATTCAAATATTGATCAGGGCCTCCTATCGTGACCTTGCTCTGTCACGGCAGTATACTTTCTTAAGGGCATATGAAACTCATAAATCTGAGTTGCTACAGAGGAAAAGTGTGCGTGGTCTTGTGTGTAATGGCTCTTGCTGCAGCAGAGGCCCGTATGGCACTTTATGTAGGGGCATTCCATTATAAGGCCTCCTTTGAGAGGAGGATGATGGGAAAGGCTAAGGGACAGATAAGAGCCCCTGAGTGTCGAGCATCACTCTGTCTCAACGGCCAAAAAATAGAGGGAATACACAGAAGCATGCAGTCTCTCTAATATTGGCACAGCCATTTTTTTCTGAATATTTTGCTTGTTGTTGTTGTTCAGATATGTATTTATTTGGTTTGCAAGGACATCAACAATGACTAAATATGAAACTGTTGCACACAGTAATCCTAAAATTCCAATATGTGTACACTAGATACTTAGTAGCACAGCTTTTAGACAACAGCCATCATCCCTAGACCTTTCTATTAGCATTTAGTTAATAGACTAAACAAGGCAGGAATGGTTCACTTATACATACATGAATGAAAGAAATGTACTCAAACATATATGAATGGGAGAACACAAATGTCATTAAAGGTGAAGTTCACTTCCAGAACAAAAAATTACAGATAATTTACTCACCCCTTGTCATCCAAGATGTTCATGTCTTTCTTTCTTTAGTCGTAAAGAAATTATGTTTTTTGAGGAAAACATTTCAGGATTTCTCCCCATATAGTGGACTTCTATGGTGCCCCCGAATTTGAACTTCCAAAATGCAGTTTACATGCAGCTTCAAAGGGCTCTAAACAATCCCAGCCGAAGAAGAAGGGTCTTATTTAGTAAAACCATCTGTTATTTTCTAAAAAAAATAACAATTTATATACTTTTTAACCCCAAATGCTGGTCTTGTCTAGCTTTGCTGAACTCTGTGTTCTGGTTCAAGAGAGTCAGGGTATGTCGAAAAACGCCCAGCTCATTTTCTCCTCCAACTTCAAAATCATCCTACATCGTTGCAGAAGTACCAACCTAGTGTTTACAAAGTAAGCATGCAAAGAAGATCAAACACCCTTTACAAAAAAAGGTAAAACAACGATGTAGGACCATTTTGAAGTTAGAAAAGAAAATCTTTTTTTCAACCTACCTTAACTTTCATGAACCAGAATACACAGAGTTCACTTAGAGCTAGACAAGACAAGCATTTGAGGTTAAAAAGTATATAAATTGTATTTTTTTTAAAGAAAATAACTGATCATTTCACTAGATAAGACCCTTCTTCCTCAACTGGGATTGTTTAGAGCCTTTGAAGCTGCATTTAAACTGCATTTTGGAGGTTCAAACTCGGGGGCACCATAGAAGTCCACTATATGGAGAGGAATCCTGATATGTTTTCCTCAAAAAAACATAATTTCTTTACGACCGAAGAAAGAAAGACATGCACATATTGGATGACAAGGGGTTGAGTAAATAATCTGTAAATGTTTGTGCTGGAAGTGAACAACTTCTTTAATTACCCTCATGACGTTCCAAACGCTTAAGACCTTCTTCTGAACACAAATTAAGATATTGTTTATGAAATCCAATCCTTTCTGACCCTCCATAGACAGCAGCACAACTACCACGTTCAAAGGCCAGAAAGGTAGTAAGGGCTTTGATAAAATTTATGAAATCTTCACGTCCATGAGAGTACCACAATGCATGCTTGTGCCGGCTCCTGTGTCAGCAGCATTATATGCATGCATGGTACTTTTGTGAACTTGCGTTGAAGACTGACATGGAAGAGAAGAAAGTGTTGAATAGTGTCATTATTTTTTTTTTTCTCTTTGCGCACAAAAAGTATTACAGCTTCATTAAATTAAGGTTGAACCACAGATATCACATGGACTATTTTAACAATGTCCTTATAACCTTTCAGGGCCTTGAACATGGTAGCTGCATTGCTGTCTATACAGGGTCAGAAAGCTCTCGGATTTCATTAAAAACATCTTGATTTGACTTCTGAAGATGAATGAAGGTGTCACAATTTTGGAGCGACATGAGGGTAAGTAATTAATGACAGAATTTTCATTTTAAAAAGTCATACGGGTTAACCAGTGTCACCAGCTATGATTCACTGGTGAACAGTAATGACTGGCACCAGCCAGCAGTGTAAAATAGCCTAGACAAACAACAAAATTAGTGGTCTAAGCTGGCCTTTGAATCAAAATCATTAGTGGTAAAATGTCTTTTCAGCAGTACTTCTGCATTTTCAGTGGAACACTTGATGTGACTGCTGAACTCTGGGAGTTCTGGAGTATGTGGAGTCTGTCATGCTAACATATGGACAACATCAGCGCTACGGGAGCTGTTAATATGTCCTTCTTTGACACTTTGTTACTATTTCTTACAGTCTGGGCCACTGTTGTGTATATACAGTCAGAGCTAAATGTTTTCATTAGGACATATTTTAATCCATTTCCATAACGCAAAAGAGGAGAGCTGCGAGAAGCCATTTTCGCATCATTTATGTGCTATATCCCAAGGAATCTGCAGCTGTCAAACCTTTACACGCTCTCTGGAGATTTACAGATAGACTGGGAAGACATCGCAAGCTGTCAAGCTTAAGGCACGGAAATGGGGCTGATACGTCGGCTTAGAAAAGCTCTGCATGTGAAAAACATGAATGCGTGGCGAGTCGGCCACAGATGATAGATATTCTACATAGCTAATCCATGTTTACAGCTAACGTCTCAAGTAAGAGGTTGTACGTCTAGGTGTATCGCACCGGTTTGTTTGAAAGGTTTTGGAAGAAAATCTCATTTGTTTTCATCATAGATGAAGAAGGGAGGATAAGTAGGGAGAAAAGAGAGTGGAACAGCTGCTCTCTCTCTATCTGGCCCACAGTCCTGTGGGATGTTTGTACATGGTTTCTCAAGTGTTTATAGCCAAACCGAGCCATTAATGGTACTTGTTAAACAGCTTATGAAGAAATGTAAATAAAAGCAGGACATGTATATGTTATGACATACTGTAATCTGCTAAGTATTTTGCCTTATCTTTGCCAGGACCATGCAGGCCAAGTTGATAAAATCATTTATAGTTAAGGAACTCATGAGGAACCTCAGTAGATGATTTAATGTGGAGACGATTGTCATTGTCAACTTTTCTCATGATATTCTACATTCTGCTTGTATAACTCATTTTCTGCATTGCAAGGAATCACGCACCCAAAAACGATTCACTGAACAATATTTTCATTGCAGTAACAATAAATGGGGACTGAAGCTTTTCAGCTTCAAAAAGGATGCAAAAGCACCATAAAGGTAATCTCTAAAACTTAATATATGCAGTAATATTTTCTTAACCCAGGTGACTCAATTCAGAGCTGATTTTCCAGAAGCATTTTGCCCAGAAGGACGATACAAAATGCATGGTATTTTTTGTATTTAGTACTGACCTGAATAAAATAGTTCACAAAAAAGACATATACATGTAGTCCAGAAGAGAAAATAATAGTTGAATTTGTAAAAAAAAATGACTCCATTCAAAAACAGAGGTGTAAACTTTTGAACAGAATGAAGATGTGTACTTTTCTTTTTAATTTTGCCTAAATAGCAATTGTTTTTCATATACTGCTCTTCAGAAGCTACAGAAAATATTTACATGTTTCCCAGAAGACAAAATAACTAAAATTTACCCTGATCTTCAAATTCAATGGCTCTTAATGCATCGTGTTTCCCTCTGAAGCATCAATGAGTGTTTGAATCTTCTTTATTACTGTAGTTGCATATGTGTCCCACAGTTGTCCTTAGTGTAAAAAGATGGATCTCAAAATCATACAGTCATTGTTGGAAAGGGTTCAAATACACAAAAAAATGCTTTAAAAAAAAAAAAAAAAGAACTTGTAGGACCTGAAGGATTTTTCTAAAGAACAGCGGACAGTTTAACTGTTCAGGATAAATTAAGACTAATGAACAACTATCACTAACCTGGGTCATTTTTATAAATTCAACTATTATTATTTTTTTCTGGACTATATTCAAATGTCTTTTCTGTGGAATATCTTATTCAGGTCAGTACTAAATAAAAAACAACAACATGCATTTTGTATGATCCCTCTTATTTTGGTAACCTCTCCAAGGTGTATGTAAACTTTTGACTTCAACTGTACATAGTCAGCATCTTTATCTGAAGCTCTTTGAGAAACTGGTTCTCTTCTTACTCTTGAATGAGAAAGCAGCTAATGAGAATATGATGGTAAGATAAAACTGAAGCCCTTGCAGCTAAAAATGAAACTAACAGCACTCAAGATCACTCTGATCTGATGTACAAACAGTTTAATTCTACAAAGAACCAGGGCATTTAGCATCAATTTCCTTCTTTGTATAGCTCTGGTAACATTAAGGAGTAAACAGAGGAACTAATAAGCCTTTACTGAGTGTCCTGATCCTCTCTTTGGGAGACAGGATGAGGGGATAATCATAATAAAGTACACTGGGCAGCACTAGTACTCTTCTACAGCTGCATTAAGCATATACTAGTAAAGGAACTGAACTTTTTGAGGTCCCAATAAACTAGCACAAATGCAGGTGTACAATGTTTGTACTCTAAGTGGGTGGGAACAAACAGTCGGTCATGTATTGGGATCTATAAGATATAATAGAACATATATTAAATAGGATGTGACAGCAGTGTCCTGCAGACTGACATTCTGTACTTCATCAAAAACTACTTTGAACAACTGTCTGATTATTCCTTAATTATAACACATGCAGATGATATAATTTCATATTAAATGATAAAAAAGTACAATTTAACTATTACTAGTTAACTTAAATCACTTAAATGATGAGGATCACAAAATGTAAATAGCTTTAAAAAAAATAAAAAATCATTACTCCAGTCTTCAGCATCACACGATCCTTCAGAAATCATTCTAATATGCTGATGTGTTATCAATATTGAAAACATTTGTGTTACCTAATACATCTTTTTTGAACCTTTTTTGATACTTTAAGGATTCTTTGAATGAAACACTGAAAAAATAGCATTTAAAGTAGAAAGTAGAAAGTAGAAATCTTTTTGTAACAATATACACTACCGTTCAAAGTTTGGAATTTAGCAAGGATGTGTTAAATTGATAAAAAGTGATAGTAAAGACTTCTATTTAGTTAGAAAAGATTTCAATTTTGAATAAATGCTGATCTTTTTAACTTTTTATTCATCAAAGAATCCTGAAAAAAGTATCACAGGTTCCAAAAAAATATTAAGCCGCACAAAATATAAGAATATAAGAGAGGAGAATCAGTGCAGTTTACTGAATATTGTGTAAATTAATTTAACCTTACATTTGAAACAGTATTATCTATATACTTACTACTGTAACAGAGTGGAGACTATGTTTATAAATAGATCATAGATAAATATAATTTGGTGACACTGAAGACTGGAGTAATGTCTGATGGAAATTCAGCTTTGCATCACAGAAATAAATTCAAAATAAATTAAATAAATTAGTCAGTCAACTACAATCAAACTAATTGCAGAATCTGCCAATTATTAATTTGAATTAATCATAATGCTTTGCTTACACTACTGTACAAAGGTTTTGGGTCAGTAAAATTATTTTGCTCTCTAATACTGCAATTTATTGATCAAAAATACAGTAAAAAGTAATACTGCGACATTCTATTTTGATACATTTTCAAATGAAATTTATTCCTGTGATGGCAAAGCTGAATAGTCAGTGGCCATTATTGCAGTCTTAAGTGTCACATGATTCTATTTATCTATGATCTATTTATAAACATAGTCTCCACTCTGTTACAGTAGTAATTATAAAGAAAATACTGTTTCAAATGTAAGGTTAAATGAATTTACACAATATTCAGTAAACTGCACTGATTCTCCTCTTATATTCTGTATTTTCTAAAAAAATAGATGTTTTATAAAGAGAAGGCTAAACAGGGTGTGGGAAAACCATTAAAAATGGTAATTTTTAAATGTTGGTTTACTAAATTAACTACAAAGTAAAAATAATTTTTACTACAAAAACTTTGATAACAGGGTTAAAAAAGATTGAGTTTGATGAAGGCAGACAACACTTAAATTTGTGTAAAAGCTGAGAAAGAATTTCTTAAAGAAAATGCAAAAAAAAAAAAAAAAAAAAAAACTTCTTGGATGTACTAGGGCTAATTTTTACGAAACAATATTGATTCTTAAATCCCAAAAATCGATTGGTCTAGCCTGTTTTTAGTTAATGAATAGAATATTTTTGTCTGTCTCACATCCAATAAATCTCTAAATTGTGCTATCTATCTATCTATCTATCTATCTATCTATCTATCTATCTATCTATCTATCTATCTATCTATCTATCTATAAACATAGTCTCCACTCTGTTACAGTAGTAATTATATAGATAATACTGTTTTGAATGTACATTTACATTTTACATTTATTCATTTAGCAGACGCTTTTATCCAAAGCGACTTACAATTGGGGAATACAACAAGCGATTCATCCTAGGGAGGCAGATCAACATAGGAAGTGCTCAAAAATACCATATATCAGGCGTTGTTAGATGAGTACGGGCTAGAAAGGGAAGATCAAGAAAGAGAGGAGAACTAAGTTTTTTTTTTTTTTTATTGAGTCAAATAATGTAAAAAAAGATGGGTTTTCAGCAGTCGCTTGAAGACAGTTAAGGAGTCTGCATTCCAGATAGGGGTGGGAAGATCATTTCCACCAGGCAGGAACGTTGAATGAGAATGTTTTGGAAAGTGATTTCATGCCTCTCTGTGGTGGTACAATGAGGCGTCTTTCACTAGAGGATCTCAGACTTCTGGAGGGAATGTAGATGTGTAGTAGTGAATGGAGGTAAGCAGGTGATGAGCCGGTGGCTGTCCTATATGCCAGCATCAGTGTCTTGAATTTGATGCAAGCCGTAACCGGTAGCTAGTGCAGGGATATGAAGAGAGGTGTGACATGGGCCTTCTTGGGCTCATTGAAGACCAGCCGTGCTGCTGCATTCTGAATCATTTGTAGAGGCCTGATTGTACATGCAGGAAGACCGGCTAAAAGAGCATTGCAGTAGTCCAGCCTGGAGATGACCAGGGCCTGGACGAGGAGTTGTGCAACATGCTCTGTTAGAAAGGACCTGATCTTTCTGATGTTGTACAATGCAAACCTGCAGGATCGAGCAGTTTTAGCTATGTGGTCTTTAAAAGCCAATTGGTCATCAAAGATTACACCAAGATTTCTGGCCGAAGTCGATGGGGTAATTGTTGATGAACCTAACTGGATGGAGAAGTCATGTTGTAAAGTTGGAGTGGCAGGAAAGACAAGGAGCTCAGTCTTAGCTAGACTGAGCTGTAGATGGTGTTCCTTCATCCATGCAGAGATATCTGCCAGGCAGCCTGAGAAACGTGCAGCTACTGATGGATCATCTGGTTTGAAAGAAATATAGAGCTGTGTGTCATCAGCATAGCAATGGTAGGAGAAGCCATGCGCCTGTATGATGGGGCCCAGAGATGTAGTGTATATGGAGAAGAGGAGAGGTCCAAGAACTGATCCCTGAGGAACCCCAGTGACCAGTTGATGAGTTTTGGATACCTCCCCTCCCCAGGCCACTCTGAAAGACCTACCAGAGAGGTAGGATTTGAACCAGCGAAGTAAAGTCCCTGTGATGCCCAGCGATGAGAGGGTGGACAGGAGGATCTGATGATTCACCGTGTCAAAAGCTGCAGATAGGTCCAGCAAGATGAGTACTGAATGTAAGCTTAAATGAATTTACACAATATTCAGTAAACTGCACTGATTTTCCTCTCTTATATTCTGTATCTTCTGAAAAATGACTTTTCATAAAGAGAAGGCTAAACAGATTGTGAGAAACCATTAAACATGTCAATTTTTAAATGCAAATGTTGGAGCAAATGTTGGTTTACTGATGAAAATAAATACAACTTACTATAAAGGAAAAAATAAATTTCCTACAAAAACTTTGGTGACAGGCTCAGAAAGGTTAAGTTTGACTGAAAGGTTAAGTCTATCTATTCATCAGCATAGTCTTCACAGTGTTACAGTAGTTAGAGATAATACTGTTTTCGAATGTAAGGTTAATGAATTTACTCAGTATTCCATAAACTGCACTGATCCTCCCCTCTTATATTCTGTGTCTTCTGTAAAATTAGATTCGTGGATGAAAGCCAGAGAGCGGCGGGCTACGTGCGTGATGGCGTGTGGTGGGAGAGAGGTGACGGAGTGCTTGTGTAGTTTTGGCAAGCAGGACAGCAGGGTGCTCTCATAACAGCCTGAGCATCATTAACCAGTAGGGATGATGTATGACTTGCATTACCTACACCAAATGTGACGACATTAATGAAGCATCTCAAACAGCACCAAATGAGAACCTAAGGTGTGTGTGTGTGTGTGTGTGTGTGTGAGAGAGAGAGAGAGAGAGAGAGAGAGAGAGAGAGAGAGACAGAGAGAGAGAGAGAGAGAAGTATTTGTATATGACTGAGGTTGCAGAACCTTTGTCCAGCTATTGTTATGTGTGATAGAATTCAGAACTGCCATAAGAACAGGATTGTTTGTGTGTTCATGGAACAGAAAGAATAATCCTATTATATTATTTTTTTCTTACATTATATTAAATTACATCTGGTGGTTTCATTTCAGAACCTGGATATGGACATCGAGTGACCAACACAGCACCACATTTTTAGGAGCTAGTAACAAAAACACCCTTGAAATCAAATATATTAATGTATAAACTGCATAGGCTCCTCAATATACTAAATTATTACAATGAAAAAGGCAAAATATTAAAACAGACATTAAATAAAATGGCTAAACAACATGTGAAAAATTAAATGCTTTTCAATTGTCTTTGAGATGTAAAACTAAATATGTGTTAAAATACTGTAGCTAAAATGACATGATTAAAAATAAATAGCCACGCACTTTTCGCCAAGAGAATATAAGAAAACAAGCCTTGCTGAGCTGTTACAGCGCCCAGCATTCCTTCACTCCTGATGGGCTGGGCATGAAATGACAAAGCACAGGATAAAATAGTAATGCTAATATTGATAGTTTGTCCATTACAGGTCAGCTAACTGTCCTCCGGAACAGTTACAAAGCTGTTAGTTTCGATTTCACAAGGCCGATCAATACGTGGGCATACTGTTTCAATTTTGCCTGCATTGATTTTCTCTATAACACCACAACCCTGCCGCATTCATCTCTCTGAAAGAAGGGAAGATTTGATTTACTGAAGAAAAATTGGAGTGCACATCACAAAGGTTTCTGCCGGCGTGGGCTCCTGACACAGAAAAGATGGATGTCCCCAGGCAGGGGTGCCTCCAACCCCGAGGAGCTCCATTAGAGATCACTGAAGCTGCTGCTGGAAATGACTCGCATTAGAGGAGGAGAGAGAAAAAATGAGAGCGAGAGATGGGGTGTGATGGTGGGAAAAGATGAGAAAGGAAAGTGAGAAAACAGATTTAAAAAAAAGAGAACAACAATAAGCAGAAATCTTAAGAACAATGGGCCCATTGCTGATAAAGACTAGTATTTCCTCAATTACTGCCACTTTTCACAAAGAGAATCCTAAACAGGGTGTGAAATCCTTAAAAATTGTCATTTTGAAATGCAAATGTTGGAGCAAATGTTGGTTTACTGATGCGCATAAGGTAAAGAAAAATGTTCAACAGTAATTTTGGTAATATGGTCAGAAAGTTTGATGAAGGCAGACAAGACTACAATTTGTGTAAAAGCTGAGAAAAAAATTCTCAAAAAAAGAAAAAAAAAACGTATGTGTACTAGGGCTCATTTTTACTAAACAATACTGATTCTTAAATCCACAGAATCGAGTCTAGCCTGTTTTCAACATTTTAGCGCGCATCCCATCCGATAAATCGCAAAAAGCTTTGTTACTTTTGATATGAAACAAAGTCCCATATTTCAAATTTTCTCCATTTTATTACGATATTCAAAAGTAAATGCCGTTTTGGCGTTGTTTATTGTGGAGTAACATATCGCTGTAGCTCCTCAGTTCAAGAGACATTCGACAACATGAAGCGCACATGAATTGATCGTTTCCTTAATATCGCTTTAATACAAGTTATAGCACAAAATAAACATGAATAAACATCTAAAGGTATGTTAAAAGAAAGAACAACTCAGCGAAATCCGTTTCCTGCCTCTTGTAATCGCTCAATCAGCATTTTAACCGAGCAAAAATAAAACGGCTTGTAAACAATTTCACGTAATGTCACATTTACCTCAAAATAAAACACATTTGGTGACCATAAAAACTTTAGTCAGCTGGAAAAATAAACTCTAGAGAGGAACATTTTGCTAAATATATGCACCATACAACATATTCATTATAATGTTTACTGTTTATTTTAATTTACTATGTTTAATTTATGTTTGAATAAATCTGTCAAGTTTTTATTACAGCCACCATTTATATATTAAAAAAACGAATTGGAATAGAAATATAATTATGCAATTGTAACTTCATTTTTATAAAAACTTAATTTAACGTAATTGAAGCATTTGTATACAAATCAGTTCCTTTTTAACATTCAATATTATAGTAATGTAGCACCAACTGACACTCATGTATATTTTACAGAATTAGCTGAAAGATTTTTTTTTTTCTTGAAAAAATCTGCCATGTACTGTACCTGATATATGTGACCCAGGACCACAAAATCAATCATAAGGGTAAAAAAAAAAAAAAAATAATAATAATAATAATATATATATATATACATCATCTGAAAGCTGAATAAATAAGCTTTCTACTGATGTATGGTTTGTTAGGACAATATTATATTATAAAATACAACTATTTGAAAATGTGAAATCTGAGGGTGCAAAAAAAATCTAAATATTGAGAAAATCACCCTTGAAGTAGTCCAAATGAAGTTCTTAGCAATGCATATTACTACTCAAAAATTAAGTTTTGACATATTTACGATAGGAAATGTGTGAAATATCTGTAATATCTGTATCATGGAACATTATCTTTACTTAATATCCTAATGGTTTTTTTGGCATAAAGTGAAAATCGATAATTTTGACTCATTCAATGTATTGTTGGCTATTGCTACAAATATACCCTTGCTACTGATGACTGGTTTTGTGGTCCAGGGTCACATATACCCAAAATAATATCGAATCAAAGCTTGTGAATCAGAATCTAATCGAATTGTAAAATTTGTGTCAAAACCCAGCCCTAGGGTGTACTAAATTGAATAAAAATCATAAAAGAGGTGTTAATGCTTGTACGCAGCTAAATTCTCATGCATTCTCTAATATTTTGAACAAAATGAGGCACCAAAGTTGACCTTATTCGCAGAAATTTTTAACTCTTAAACCGTAGTTTGCACTTCATATCCGCAAAAATATTCCCTTTCGTCACACTGTCTATTCTTTATTTCATCTTCCTCATCTTCTCCCTGACAGTGTTCGAGGGCGTGGAACTGCTCTGAGCGCAGTAGCAGAGTGAATTTCCATGCTACATTAGTCCCACCATCAGAATGCAATGAAGGAGAATATGAGAGGAAGACTCATCTGTCCTGCGAGACTCCCACTCCCACTCCTCCTCCTCTTCCTCCCCTCTATCATCTCTCTTTCGGCCAGCCACTTTACTGGCGTGTCATCTACATGAGAGATCATCTGTCTTTTGACCCAAATAAACATGACCACAACGACAAAACTGAAAAAAAAGGGAGAGCGGCAGGCGGCAAAAAGAAAGAAAAAAAATGAATGCTGTCAGCAGCCTCATTTGTGGGCACTGTGTTCATTTTGTCTGGTTTTGGCAGACGCTACCGCCACATGTTCACCTGCGTCACTAGACCAGAGGGTGGTAATAGATGGACAGGTGGATGCAGCTGTCTGTCAATCTGAGATCCAATCAAAAAAGAAGGGCCACGGGCAGTGCAGAACGGGACAGTCCCGAATCAGCAAGTGGAACGTGTGTGTGTGTGTTAGTATGTGTGTCTTTTTCTTTGTTTGCCAGAGTGCAAAGCCCCACGGACCTCTCTGACAATGCATCCGCGAGCGAGAGAGGGAGGGAGCACGTGAGGAATGAAAGCAGGAGAGAGAGAAAATCACCTAACACCTCAACTCTCCTGAGGACGGGGCTGCTGTAAGCTGGATATTAAGACACAAATTGCATTCAGGCGGGTCAGTAGGTGTCAGATGATATTAGATGCCTGCCATGAGGAAACAACAACTACCATCAGCCAGGGAGGAAAATAATATTTTCATTTTCAGCCTTTTATTGAATGGAAACTTTGGGGAATACGTCTTTATAGGGGGGAGCTAGCGGGCTTGCAAATTTAACACTCCCAACAAAAGGGTGTAATCATGGCAGCTGAGTGCCCTTTGAGGGATCTGATTTCATTTTCATGAAGGTGAAAAACAAGATTTTGCTATGAGTGTGTGTGTTGCCTCTCAATGCTTCAATGCTGTTGTTTTCTTTTGTTATCTAAAATGGTGGAAGTGTGTCTGTTCTAATGGTTTTACAGCAAAGCCAATATGAACAAGTGGCAATCTCAATAAATAAACCATGCATTATATGCACAGATCCTATCAATTTATTATGGGAGCTAAGTGATAACTATTGACTACTAAAATAACAGCTGAATTGTATCTTCCTCCACTGTCTTCTTGATCTTCATACAAGATGTACAAGTCTTTCCTCAGTCGAAAAGAAATTAAGGTTTTTGAGAAAAACATTCCAGGATTATTTTTCCATCTAATGGACTTCAATGGGAGCCAACGGGTTGAAGGTCCAAATTGTGTCCAAATCGCAGTTTCAAAGGTCTCTACATGAACCCTCAGACGAGGAATAAGGGTCTTATCTAGTGAAAAATAAATAAAAATTGACTTTTTAACAAATGCTCATTTTCCACTACCCCTGCGATGCACATGCGTGACTTTCAGCATTATGTAATCACGTTGGTTAGTTTTTCGTCTGTGTACTCCGGTTTAAAAGGGTAAGGTAGGGTGAAAAACCTTTACTTTCTGTCATGTGTGACCTTTTCGACGTCACTACAGAGCTATTGCGAGACGAGCATTTGTACTTAAAAGGTATATCATTTTTTACATTTTTTTTTAGAAAATGAATGATCGTTTTACTAGATAAGACCTTTCTTCCTCGGCTGGGATCGTGTAGAGCCCTTTGAAGCTGCACTGAAACTGCAATTTGGACCTTCAAACCTTTGGCTCCCAATTGATGTCCACTATATGGAGACAAATCCTGGAATGTTTTCCTCAAAGACCATAATTTCTTTTCGACTGAAGAAAGAAAGACAATAAGATCTTGGATGACATGGGGGTGAGTAAATTATCATGAATTTTTCATTCTTGAAGTGAGCTAATCATTTAAATAATCAAAATTAAAATCAACATGTAACACCACACAACATCATCATGTTGACACAATACGTGGAATTGATATTTAATTTGTTGTTGTGAAAATATTTGTATAAATAATTCTAAAAAAATGTCTGACGAAGGTGTCCACCTTCCACCTTTTCTCCAAAATATACAAATAATTCATCCTAATTTAATAAATTAAAAAAAGAATTATCTATGTTCTACATCTTGCATCCAATGCTGTTATCATATGATTTTCAACCAACACTCAAAAATGATAGCTTGTGATTATCATCTGCCTTTCATTCAATATTTTGAGGATATAAAAAACAAGACAAATAAATAGAATAATAAACATATATTTATATTTTATATAAAATTATTTCTCCCAAATTAAATTAAATTAAATTGAACATTTATGCTAATGCTATTTTGTAACACATAATAGTTTATTTTTAAGCTACAACTTAAAATGTTACCCATTGCAAATATTTTTAGTTATCAAAAATTGTGTATGATGATTATTTGATTTTAATTCCAAGAAACAACAAAATTACAATTCTTAACTGTATTTAGATAAAAATGGTAAACCAAAATGTAAATAAAAGAGTAATATTTTTTTTTCCACAATGATGCCTCTTGTACATCGTCTTATTATCTTCTGGGAGATGTCTGTGTCATTTCTAATAAAAAAAATAAAATAAAAAACTTGCTGGTTGAATAAAAGTGACTAAGTCAGAATTTGCCAGGGGTATGAATAATTTTGGGCTTGACTGTATATATATATATATATATATATATATATATTTTTTTTTACAAAACCGAAACTTCTGGATGCACTTGGCTGAAAACCGAATTTATTAAATAATAATTTCGTAAGACTCAATATTTTTATTGTTATTATTTTATTTTATTATTGAAAATAACACAATAAAATTGAACAGAAAAGATAATAATATTAAATATCAATGTAGTATTTTTATTCAGTTTTATGCAATAGAATCAGATTTAACTGATTTTTTTCTACTAATTATCCAAATAATGTATAGCGAGGGTAGCTCATTTTACCAGCGTTGCCCAGTACAGCTATACTACACCATGTTACAGCACAGTAGCGTTACTGCAAACAGGAACAAGTATAGGCCTACTACATAGGAGTTTTCTGTCTGCACTATATTTCAGTGGACTGTGCTTTTCACTTTCATAGGGCAGAATATTGAGTGGAGCGTTTCAATTTCAATCATATTTTTTACCCTTTTCGTGATAAATAACGATAAATCATGATAAATGAATTACTCCCTTCCACCTTTAAAAACCAAGATGTGAAAATAACCCAGTGTACACAAGCAGCTGCATGTTGCATGTTGCATTGTGTGTGTGTGTGTGTGTTAGTGTGTGTCCCTTCTTTCACTTCCAGATGTTGTTCTCTTCTGTAGTTACCGATCCCCAGCTCTCCAGCATTTTTGCCCATGACCTTCTGGGTAATTGAGCAGAAGTATTGATGTAACAGCAGGGTCTGATTGTGATTTATTAAACACACTCTGAGACTGTGCCAGCGTCACCACGCGCCCATCGCATGCTATTACAAAAGTCATCAATAGCTCTGCTACATAAAGGCCAGTAATGGGGAGAGAGCCAAGAGAGAGAACAGAGCGCTCTGCCATTATATGACTGCAGAATACTGAGAGGAAAGAACAGAGAGAGAAAGCGAGAGAGAGAGAATAAAATCTTGATACAACAAACTGCAGACAGGTTTCCAAATCTCCAGAGAACACATTTTGTTAGGACAAAGGACCAAAAAAAAAAAAAAGAACTACAGAGTCAAAGAGCGACTTTGGCAGAAAATAAAGATTCGAGAAAACCAGTGCATGACTGCATCATTAAAGAATATTTCTGTGTGTTTACAGAAATAAATACAGCTCCTTATGTTTCCTTCAGTAATAGCCAGGTAGCATTCACTGGCTTTCATCCCATTCCAACAGCAATGCATCATACAGAGAAACTGAGGCAATAAGACATAACCCAGGCTCAGAAGCATGACTGTAAGACTCCATTAGAGCCCATAATGGGTGGAAATGTAGGTTTAGCTTATTATGAGAGAGGTAAATAATACGAGGTCTAATGATTACGGATGATTCGGTACAGTAGGATGCAGGTGTACTATAAAACAGAGCTGAGCAGAACTGTTCTTGGAAAAGATGACACAACTATCACTACATACCAATAAAAGTTTGTTACAGATCAGTTGGTGCATGACCAAAGAAAAAAGGTATTGACACTAACCGTGGTATTTAAAAAATCAAATCTTGATTGCATGTCAATGCTAGTCAAAATAATTTCACAAATCCCTTACTATTTATGGTGAAAAACTGTGATGGGCATTTCATGTAATTTTAATTCTGGCAAGCCAGTTTTTTACCTTAAATTTTTCTTAAGTTTTTTTACAGGGTATCTAGTTGACAAAAGATGAAAAAAGATGAAAAAAAAAGAAAATGACGTCAATCATGTCAGAAGAGATGACATGACAAAAACAAGACATTCATATTTTGAGCGTGATTCTTCGTCCAAAAAAGAGGAAACAAAATGTATTGAAAATCTGATATTGTGACAGTCCTAGCATTAACTGTAAATCACCAGTTCCAATCTGATTAGTTGGCTGAAGTTCCAGTAACAAAGTAAGTCTGGTTGTAAACAACGTTAAAAGTATAGTTGATCATGACAGAATTTTCTTTTTGGGTGATCTATCTCTTTAACCAGTGTGATGCAATAATGCTTTTAACGGAAAACTAACCACTGGGGCATTAGTGGTATAATCAATTGCAGATAATCTTAGATAAAACTGCGTTGGTCACTTTACATGTCAATCAGGCTGTGAACAGCGTGCTTGGCCAGAATAAGCTGCAATGAAAGCCAAACATTCATTGGCAAACCAAATGTCAGGCTAGACAAGTCAAGTTTTATATACCTCTGTAGCATTACAAGTGTTCAATTTATTTTTGAGATAACAAAGTGTATGTCTACTAGCATAGAATCTACAAAATGTTAATTATTTTACCTAAATAAGAGAGGTCATACAAAATGCATGTTATTGTTTATTTAGTACTGACCTGAATAAGATATTTCAAAAGTTTACATCCCCTTGATTCTTAATACTGTTACCTGAATGATCCACAGCTGGTTTTTGTTGTTGTTGTTGTTTAGTGATAGTTGTTCATGAGTCCCTTGTTTCTCCTGAACAGTTAAACTGCCTGCTGTTCTTCAGAAAAATCCCACAAATTCTTTGATTTTCCAGCATTTTTGTGTATTTGAACCCTTTTCAGCAGTGACTGTATGATTTTGAGATCCATCTTGTGAAAACTATTTGAATTTGAAGACCAGGGTAAATTTAACTTATTTGTCTTCTGGGAAACATGTAACTATCTTCTGTAGCCTCAGTTCAAAAGTTTTCACCCCCTGGCTCTTAATGCATGTTTTATCCTTCTAGAGCGTCAGTGAGTGTTTGAATCTTCTGTAATAGTTGCATATGAGTCCCTCAGTTGTCCTCAGTGTAAAAAGATGGCTCTCAAAATCATACAGTCATTGTTCAAAAGGGGTTCAAATACACAAAAATGACTTAAAACTAGAGATGTTCCGATACCCTTTTTTCCTTCCCGATACCGATTCCGATACCTGGGCTCGGGGTATCGGCCGATACCGAGTACTAATCCGATACCTGGGTGTGTAATTGTATATACAGCTGTAGATAATACTAATAAATTATTTTATTGTGTGCTTCAGACTTATTCCTTAATAAAACAAATATACAGTGATATATACAGTGAACTAGAGTATTTTTATTATATGACATACATTTGACAGTAATATTTTTTTCATATAGTTAGTATTACTAATCTGGTTTTCTGACGTACATTAGCCCTGTTTATAACAGAGAATTTTGGCCAGAATTTGAAAGATTCTCACTAGATCTCGCAGCAACCTTATTCATTGTGCGGCATTTTCAAATGCTCCTCACTGCATCTCGCAGCAGTAACGGTGTTGCAAAATCAACGTTGGCTCCCGAATAAAGCTGTTCGGGGTTTGTGCAAGTTTGTTTGCATTGCAGTCCAAGCTGATAAACGGTCAGTGCTAAGCAGCTCAAACGTGTCGTGTTAGTTTCACTTTCGTTTCGCGTGCCATTTTATGTTTCTCATGTGAGACAGAAATGGCAGAGCTTATGAGTTGAACAACGCGGCGGTCGCGCCAGTGTGACCGCTCACGAAAATTAGTAACACTGGCAGAAAAATTGGTCACAGTCTGGAGCCCTTTAATATTACCGCAAGTGTCCCGCGCGCTTCAGTACAAGGAGTAAACAAACCACGCGCCTGTACAATTCATTAACACAGAACCACGCATTAATTCATATTTAAACAGTCGGTTTTTGGCTTAATATTAGTCCATATCACGATTTGATTTAAGTGTAATGAACTACCTTTGATTAATGCATCAAACTTTGACAAATTCCGTGACGTTCCGCGTCAAACTGTAAGTTTCATTTTGACTGGATTCCGCGATTCCGTCCGTGTTATCCGCATCACAGAAATCATAAAGCCCTACATATGAGACATGCCGCCGTTTTAGCGGACAAACTGCTAGCACATTTGTATTTCTTCTTCGCTGCTCTAAACAGTGGTTGCTTGTGGCAACACTGTTTGCATTCTGAGCCGCGAAGAAGAACTGGCTTCTGATTTGCTAGCGGGAATAACATATCTTAAGAAAATGGTATCGGATCGGTACGTGGGTTCAAGTACTCGCCGATTCCGATGCTAGATTTTTTTGTGGTATCGACGGCATTTCCGATACTAGTATCGGAATCGGAACAACCCTACTTAAAACCAAAAAAATTTGTGGGACCTGAAGGATTTTTCTCATTTTCTGAACAGCAGGCAAGTTTACTTGTTCAGAACAAACAAGGAACTCATAACCAACTACCACTAAACAAAAAATACAGCTGTGGATCATTCAGGTATGAACACAGTATTAAGAATCAAGGGGATGTACACTTTTGAACAGTTTAATTTTTATAAATTCCACTATTATTTTCTCTTGTGGACTGTTTTCACATCGTTTATGTGAAATTTCGTATTCAGGTCAGTACTACATAAAAAAAATAACATGCATTTTGTATAAACCCTCTTATTTTGGTAAAATCATTATAATTTTACAGATTCTGCAAGGTCTAAAAGGTGTAAACTTTTGACCTCAACTGTATTATAACATGGTGTGATAGATAAACATTTGATCCATCAACTATACAACTAAGGTTGTACCTGAAAGCAGCGCAGCCCCAAGCACCGTGCTTATCAGTGAGGATGTTTACAATCTTCTGGATGAGCTGGGTGGATGTGACATGATCCCGGTACTTGGCGGCCCGGATCAGGTGATCGCACATCTTCTCCTCATCGCGTTTCTCAGCGGCATACTGAGCACATTGAGACTGCACAGAAGAAAACAACTCTTGTCAATAATTCCACTTTTATATTATTTCACTCGTATCAATTAACATATTGCCACAATACAAAACATGTACAAGTATGATATCTGTCACATACAAACACGTTACTTGAAGACACAAGTGTGTTCCTGTGCTACTTTTACCTGAGGAAAATGCTGTCCATCAGACTGGGTGTAGAAAACAAAGCACACTACATCATTAGAGTGTGTGTGTTGACGCCTGAGCGCGTCTGTGTGTGTGTGTGTGTGTGTGTGTGTGTGTGTGTGTGTGTGTGTGTGTGTGCGGTAACTCCATACACACAGGAAACAAATGGAACTCTGGGTCATTTCCAGCCTGTTGTCACAGTGATTAATAACACTGGACATGTATTTGCTAATGCCTTTGGGCTACGCTAAAAAATGTAGAAACTACCCATAATGCACAAGGAGACATTTTTCTTTGTCAGAATTTGTTATCAGAAAAGCCTTTGAACTCAAATGTGATCCTTTAACAAAGCACCTCACACTGCAAATGTCCCTTTGATAAAACTTAAATTCTGTTTTATCTGTTCTAAGTCGAAGAGCAAACGAATAATCCGCCCTTTGTGAAAACCAACATCCCAATCAGAATCAATAAATCAAGCGATGAGTAACAAAGCTGGTGAGAAGCTGGTACAAATTCAACCCAGAATAAGCAAAAACAGCCCACCAAGCAGAAAACAACACAGCTTCATTTTCCCCCCCTGTGCCTCTTATCTGATTCTGATGCAACGTCTAGCAAACAGCAATCAAGTGGAAAGGTTACAGCAACCACTAGAGCTTGTTTTAATGTAATTCCCTCTGCTTCATCCATTGCGTGTTATGGCCCTAAATTAAATTAGCCTTGGACAGCACCCGCCTCAGACAACAAATACAGTAAAGGCAGCGGTCTGGTGCGGCAATGGCGGTAGACGCTGAAGCCTGCCTCGGCAAAGTTAGCGGTAAACGCTCCAAAGTGCCTTCTAATGGGCCCTCCTCTCCAATTTGAGGATCGACTCTTCATGTATGACAGAAAATCCATAGAGATAAATCACATTAGAGGGCTTCCCTCTCCTAATTATCAATCTGTGTCTCATTTCGCTGTTCTTAACTCTGCAGTGACCTTAAAGCCATGAGAAGAGGATGGTGGAATAAAAGAGAGATAAAAGGTAAAGGATGAATGTTTAAATGTGAACCTATTTGGATGTCTGGCGTAACAAAAGAGCGGGAATAAAGGAATTGAAGGAAAGCTGGCGATTTGTCTCTGTTCAGTGCGGAAGGTCACGTCTGGGTAAGAAATGAAAAATTCGAGATGGGTAGCATTCATTTTGATAAAACAATGGAGGAAAAAAACAAGCAAGAAAGGTTAAAATTAAACGCATTTTGACAACAATAACAGGTGCTCATAAATAAGTTTAATCTATGAAGCACTTAAAATGTAGAATTTGTAATAATAATTGAAATAAATAGTTTTCAAATTTGTACTAAAGGTGCTTTCTAAATCAGAATAGCAAAAAGAGCAATCATCCAAATTTGTTCATTGTTCCATTCAACAACTGATTAACACATTATTAATTAGCTGTCATGAGTTCAAACACTTTGGCATAAACAGGCACTTTATCAACTAGTGTCAACGGCACCAAATCCCTGAGCTCCATAATGGGCTTCGTAATTTTCATGAACTTCCTGACAAATGGCTTCCTTGCAGCTGGACATACAGGCTGAATTATAGGAAACATTCAGGTGAAATGCATAGCAGTGACATCATCATCACGTTTGGGCCAGTAATTCTGAAGTGACGTCATGAGACTTTTGGAAACCCAACAAGGTGGACTTAATTCGAAGGGTCTTGCACATGTTTGGCAGTCTGCTGAAGGGGGAGCCACAATCTCCAGTCACAGTGCAGTTGAAGTTGAAGCCATGGAGGCAGAAACAAAACCATGAAAGCAATGTGTTTATGACTTCAGACAGAGTAATCATCCACATCTCCAAATGTTCTGTGTTCCGGGGAACTGAATCAGACAGGGTCAGCACTCATTTCCCTCAAATGGACTACACCCATGACAAACCGTTAGAGCCATATTATTGTAAAAAATCTGTAGCGTCTACAGTAGTCTAAAACTATTTATTCAGTATTTCCAAAAAGGTCCAAATAAAATGTTTTTGAGTGCGTCAAAAGTAAGCAACAGAATTATAGTATTATAAAATATTTCAAATGTACTTATTCCAAATTCAAAACCGGAACCAAATTGGAGCTGTTACACTTAACAAGATTAAATATGTTTAACATTTTTAACAGCAACCTGATTCAACAGCAACCACAATGGACTTTTTTCTCGCAATTTTGAGTTTGCATCTTGCAATTCAAACTTTTTTTCTTGCAAATGCTAGTTTGTATCACACAATTCTGACTTTTTTCTCAAAATTCCAAGTTTATATCTCATCTCACAATTACAGTTAGTCACAACTAGCAGATATAAATGTACAATTCTGAGAAAAAAAAAATAAGAATTGAGACTTTATATCTCACCATTCTGAAGTTTTTTTCTCAGAACTGTGTGATAAACTCTCAGTTGTGAGTTAAGTCCAATTCTGGAGGGGGGGCGGGGGGGGGCTGATATGTTCTAAGAATTGCATTTTTGCATTGCTTTGTATATCTCACAATTACAATTAGTCACAAATAGCAGATATAAATGTACAATTCTGAGAAAAAAAAATCTGAATTGAGAGTTTATATCTTGCAATTCTGACTTTATTTCACTTAATTGTGACTTTATTTCTCAGAATTGCGAGTTCATATCTCACATTTCTGACTTTCTCAAAATTGCAACTTTATTTCTCAGAATTACCAGTTTATATCACAATTCTGATTTTATATCTCAGAATTGTGACTTTATATGAGAATTCTGTGTGAAAAATAAAACTGAATTCTGAGATTTAAACTGGAAATTCTGAGTTTAAATGTCACGCAATACTGACTATAACTTGCAACTGCAGCTTTAAATCACGCAATTCTGACTTTTTTTCACAGAATTGCAACCTTTATTTCTCACAATTGCCATTTTATGTCTCACAATTTTAACTTTATTTCTCAGAATTGCCAGTCTATATCTCACAATTCTGACTCTACGAGAAAAAAAACTGTTTTTTTTCTCACAACTGCAAGTTTATATCATGCAATACTGACTGTATAACTCGCAACTGCGAGTTTATATCACGCAATTCTGATTATTTCTTCTATCATTATTTCATGATTTTTTATTTCACAGAATTGCAACTTTATTTCTCAGAATTGCCAGTCTATATCTCACAATTCTTACTTTGTGAGAAAAAAAAAAACTCTGATATCTCACAACTCAGAATTGTGAGATAATTTTTTTTTTATTCAGTAGCAAAAACGGGCTTTCATAGCATCCATACTAGTAAATTACTGGGTAATTCATTTATAAATAAAAAAATAATTTATCAATTCTTGTCAGAACATTTAACAAAACTAGTCATTCACATTTTTTTTCAAATATTAAATCATGCTGATGCAGAGCCTGCAAATTATACATTGGAGTATTATTTTGTTTTATAGAAATATTTGTTGCATGTATCCATTCGTATATGTAAATAAATAACCCACACTTTTACCAAGGTACCACCGTTTATGTTTCTAGAAAAGAGTATTTCAACAAACTACATTAGTTTCTTTTTTTTTCCTTTTTAAATGTGTGTGATGCTGCATCCACGGCAATAGCTGTCGGTATAAAATGCAGGCCTACTGTTCTATAGGCCAGTGGAACAAAAATCAATTATAAATATGTTTTGCAAATTCAGAATTTATAGCTAAGCAAAGCACAAAAACATAGCAATAGCTACTCTTTACCAATGTTACGAGATCCAATGTTTTTCTGTAACAAGATATGAACAATCATGGGCGGCAGTTTTACCCTCTCCTCCCTAAACAGAGCAGCAAGGTTAAACAAAATAATCATCATCTGCCAGGGACCAGAACTCATTATGTTCCATCAGCCCCCGTGTATGTGAGTTAGTTAGTGTGACACGACACGGCCAGGCATGCATGTAAGTCTACACGTTACATACACAGTGAAAGGTTCGCAGTGTTTCTCCGAGAGCGCGTCTAAGCTGTGAAAACAGTAGGGATCTTGTTAAACTGCTTGATTTGCACTCTGTTGACAGTGAAGTACACAGCACCGTGACTATCATCTTCCTCTCCTCGCCAGTCCGTCCCTCAGGGTTTCATTTACACCAGGAAACTGTCTTACTGATGCCTCTGTCCTTGCAGCATCTGAGAGAATGCAAATACAGTGCGGAGGATACGCATGCAGAAACAAGAGAAACAAAATGAAAAACGAGCGCACGCCACGTCGCTCGGCCAATCAAATTCAAGAGATTTTCATTGCACTTGATCTTTCGACCCACATTCTTTCCAAATTTAAAGTCACCGAGTAAAAACCATAGCCAGGGGAATTCAGTCAAAAGCAAGCCGGGAAAGGGAAAAGTGACAACCAAGAAAAATGACGGCTTAAAAGTACAATAGCGAACAAAAGTCACAGAATGACAAAGGCTGACAGGCACTTCAATTCTGGAGCGATACTGCTGTCAGCCAACGCCTCTCTGTATTGATTTCCCTCCATCCCTTGTTCCCTCGGCGATAGATGGGGCAGGAATCTAGTGTAAAGCAACTAAAGAGAGAGTGAAAACGTTGCCACCCCCTTTCCAGAGTCAGGGTGACCATCAAGGTTAACACAGGTGCAACAACTTATCAAAGTATCTCTGGCTTCTCTCTTCCCCTTTTCTCCCTCCTTCATTTCGTGCTTTTAATGGACTAGTCACAATGCGTAGATGGCAGATTCTTCATCTTTCCTCCCACCCCCTCTCCAAAAAAAAGGCATTTCTTTGGTTCCATTACTCTACACGGGCAGCTGACTCCTGCAACTTCAAGGTCACGCCGTGTGAGAAATTGTAGGAATTAACTGTCCTTTTGAGGTGAAAAATAGTCAAATGAAGGAGATGTGCGGCGAGTGAAAAATGAACACGTCTGCTGGCGGGGCGACGAGGAGCAGGTGTGGATGAATGTGAATGCGGGATAATGTTTTTACTTCTGGTAAATAAAGGAAACGCATATGGTCCTACGTCCAATGAGCAAAAAGGTACAAGCGGAGCGCCACTGTTGGGAGGGTGATAACACAGGTCAAATAAACAGTCTGAAAGGATATCTTCACAAGCAGAAAAAACATATATATTATAATCGTATTTGTAAGAGCCATTGTGATTTCTGTGTATATTTAAAGCTGAAGAGTGTATTTTTTGTTCCGAAGCTCCCAGCTGAGCAGGCAGAATGCAAAATAACTGAAACATTCAAAAATAGGTAAATGGTGCACACCTGAATTAAACAGCGGTTGACTTCAGACACCTTTTTTTTTTTTTGCATACTCATGGGACAAGACGTATCGCATCAGCCAGTGAGATAGGAGATAAGATAGGACAATACTTGGCCGAGATACAGCACTTTGAAAATCTGGAATCTGAGGGTGCAAAAAAATCGAAATACTGAGAAAATCATCTTTAAAGTTGTCCAAATGACGTTTTTAGGAATGCATATTACTAATCAAAAATTATGTTTTAATATATTTACAGCGGGAAATTTACAAAATATCTTAATGGAACATGATCTTTATTTAACATCGTAATGATTTTTGGCATAAAACAAAAATCGACAATTTTGACCCATACAGTGTATTTTATATGCTTATGCTCCTTAAGACAGGTTTTGTGGTCCAGGGTCACATATGCATATGTGGTATAAAAAATAGCATTATTATTATATTTATTAAAATTCTTACATGCTAAATACCAGCAATATCCAGGAAAAGTTGCAGGAGTCTTATTTTTAAAACGTCTATATGCTGTGCTATTTTTGATTTTCATTTAAAAGATTAAATATGCACCATTACAACCATCTACAACATTTTACAATAGAAAAACCATAAAGTAAACATTCTTATAATTCATCAAGACCATAAGCAATCGCTCGGCATACAGTAAATGCACAGTATTCATTGTGATTTGACTTTGAACTACAACGCTCACATTTATTTCATTAAATCATAGCCTTTTGAAATGTAATAATCATATTAGGCTATATTGCAATTTTATAATTTGCAGTTTTTCCTTCTCCAATTTTAAGACCACTTAAAATGGTAAGTATAGCTTTTAATGAACCACTTAAGATACCAAAGATTGTTTTAGCTTAATTTGCTCAAACTGTCTAAATGTCTGATCAAAATGTCTATTCACAATCATGCAATGTCAGAATTATCTGTACATGGCCATTCTACAGAATTGGTGCAAATCAAAAAAACACATTTAAAAAGCAAATAGGAATTTAAACATTAGATGTTCACTAAGATCCTTCTATTATCTATTTAAACCCACAATAATATTTAAAATATCAGTAAGCTTAATATTTATAATAGCATTATTTATTGGGTATTTTCAATTGGGAGGTGGATGTCCCAAACCCTAACCCCTAAATTTCAACTTATGAAAACAATATTTAAAAAAATAAAGCATTTTATTTCATTGTTGTTTTAAAAAAAATAGCTTTTTGATTTAAAAAAAAAAATGTTTCAAAAATAATTATTTTATATTTTCCTTTTAAACCATGAAACTTTATGTACAAAAAATGTGTCCCGCATTTTCATGTCACTACCGAAACAGTGTATGCTTTAGTCAGTTGGCTGAGACTGATTTTCACTACATTTATGATCAGGAAACATTCCTGTTTCCCTCTCTCTCATAGCTACAAGGTGTGAGTAGATAGTTCCCATCATTCTGAGGTAAATGTTTTCCAAAGTCAAAAAAAATCTGTGTAACTTTAAGGAACGTAACTACCAAACACCTTTTTTTTCTGCAATTAAGCACACTTTTTTGGGTGTTATTCTATAACATTTCGTTTTTATATGTGTACAACTGTTCAAAACTCTGCTAGTAAACGTGCTGATTAGCATCTTTGAGCTAGGTTCAAAAGTATCTGAAATAGTCATTACCGTAACAGTCACGACCGAAATGTGTCATCATTGTTTCGGTAATGACACAAGGGAACACATAATCCTTTATTTAGGGATTATGTTTCTGTACTGTTTAAGTATGCAAATTAAAATTCTGTAATGCAATGAGGTTGCTACCAAAACATTACTGTCACTACTGAAACTGTGCAGTCATGACAGAAACATGGGATGTTTTGTCAAAAATTAAGGTATATTGAATTATGAACCATGATGTTTTGATAGTATTTGGTTCAATGTATAATTAAACTAATGAACCCTTAACATTGAAATCAGTATGATCAACTTTACACCTTCTACAAAAAAAAAAAGACTGAATTCAAAATACAACAAATCTCATAGATTACCCTTGAAATTAGGGCTGCTCGATTTTGACAAAAATCAAAATCACGATTATTTTGGTCATGAATATTGTAATGATTATTTAACATGATTATGACTGGGTCCAAAACTTTATATTAGTGATTCATTTAAAGATAGCAGAACAGAAAAAAAGACACAAAAAAAAACAGTGCTTTTTAAAAGAAAAAAAAAATACTGAATACTTTTATGCAAGTCTAAAGTAGTCTAACAATACTACAGAAATTGTATGTAATTATTTGAATGTAAAATAAAACAGTGTCTTCACTGTAATAATTAAACACGCTGTGTTTCTTAGTAAAACTACAAAAGTCCTTCATTCAAGAGCAGTGAGTGATTTTTCTCTTTGTATTTTTACGTTTTATTAATATTAAGCACAGAGACGACAGAAGGAATATTATGTGTTGTCACTTTAAGAGCCATACAGATCCAATATACTGTTACACTGTTAAACTGTTTCTGATCATTTAAGACATAACTGACAAGGGCTTACATGAATAATCATCAAGCGCCTCATATTTGGCAACATTATATTTTTGCATGCATTTGACCGTTTAGGAGCGCACCTTGAGCTAAAAAATAACTTTACATGTTTTCCGTGTTCTGCTCAGTCTCTGAGTGCATACACAAAACAGCGCAAGTTCTCTTTGTTGCTTTTAAAAGCACAACATCAAAGAAACATAATAATAAATATGCCCGTTTTAAGTCCCATTACATTTTGCTGATTTGCATGTGATATTAAGCTTTTATGGAGGAGCGAAAGCACACCACTGGAAAGGGGGCAGAATGGGGCGCAATAATCGTTTCATCTCGATTACTGTATTTTTATGATCGCTTGAAGCCGAAATCGAATACGAAACTGAATTTCGATTAATTGCACAGCCCTACTTGAAATATTGTTAAAATTGTAATTGTTATTGATTTACCCCTGAAAACCTTTTAATAAAATAGAAAAAAATATATACAAAATCTTAATATGTCAATACTGTATAACCCTTCTTATTAAATTATATATTACTGTGTTTCAGTAGTGTTCCAAAATTTTCTGAAAATCCAATATGAGAATTAACTGCACAATTACTTGAAATGTGTACCTTGGACATTACACAATTTGCATGCTTAAAAAGATCAATTTTTTAAAGTGTTTCAACTCTGACTTTGAACCAATTCTGTAAAATGGCCCATATCTATATTTCTAAGAATGTTCTCAGCAAATAATATTTATTCTAATAATCAAATGGCATATGTACTTATTTTGATTACAAATTCTACTAATACAATAAAAACAAAAATATGTGTCTAACCCTTTAGTTTTCTATATGTGAGTGTAGAGAGAACTACAGGAAGCATAAAGGGCTCTATTTGGGGACAAGATACAGTATAATGACCTGCTGCACTGCCATCACCTGGGGAATTAATTAAAGCAAGAAGTAGAGAGGACAGAACAAGGAGAGAATGACACAGCATGTACGTGTGTACTCCACAAAGCCATTATTTGCAGTAAAGATAGCATTTACGGTGAAGTTAAAGGATAGCTGCTGACTTATCAAAGGGCACAAGTGTAACCTTACTGAATCTCTAAGTACACATCATTTAGATTTGCTTTTGTTTGGCTAGTACAGATAACTGTCAGAGGCTGGAGGATTAGTGAACACGCGTACGCTGGAATAATACGAGGTCACGAGTCTCATTTCGCAGTTGATGTCATTAACTCCTAGTCTCCTCTTCCAGAAACACAGACGCTAAACGCTAATGAAGTGGCCCATCACCTCTCTTCACACACACTTCAGTCGGGAGTCAACTCAATTACACTCCATCACTTCAAGATCAAGTAAAAGCTAACAAAAAAAGAGCAAGAGAGAGAAAGAGAGAACAATGACCTCGTTCTATCACATCCGAAAGATCTGGCCTTGTGGCCTAGTCTCTTCCACATTTCATTTCTAATAAAGAAAGACTCTCATTAAAGAAGGAAGTCACTCTCTCTCTCTAAATCTGTCCTTTCTTTTCTCCCTCGCAGGTATCGGCCGCCATCGTACAGTTGTTACTGGAAAAATCTTTTCCGTATTAGGGATCCTATTAGAAAGAGAACACTAAAAGATAATTGGATTTCCAGCGGTTATCTCTGTGTCCGTCAGGACCCTGCTGTCCCTGTAATCTCACTCTCAAGGGGTAAAGATAACTCAATCCCAGAGTGGATGGATGAGTGTGTTTGTGTGTGTGTGTGTGTGTGTGTGTGTGTGTGAGAGAGAGAGAGAGAGAGAGACAGAGAGAAAGGAGGGGAGCGGGGGAGTGTATAAAGGCATATGTTATCCATCTACGTAATAAAAATGTGTCTAAATCACTGGTATCCACCATCATCTCTTCTGGTGGATTTGAACCCTGACAGGGAACAAACATAAATTTATTTTTATTTCCTAAATAATTCACCAACTAGAGAATGCACTGGAACAAAGGCCGGATTCAATGCTGCCACCTTTCTCTTAAGACCCATTCCTCAAATGAACAATATACTATAGCAGCCTGTGCTTCACATACAAGCACTCTGGTATTGAATAATGTTCAATAAAATTTAGTGTTTCCAGCTCTGCAGTTTGTTTGATTTGTTCTGAAACAGACATTAAACTGTTACAATGTTGCATTTCCACCTTAGTTCGATTTACAATACCTCACAGATTCCTTCTCAAGTGATCTATCAGGTATTCATCATGGTTATCATATGGATATTAGCAGTGTGTTGGTTTCTGGATAGGACTGCGTTTTCACCGAAGCCAGAAGTTCCAGAGTTTGCACAAAAAAAAACAAATTTGAGTATTATTTATACAGTCAAACCAAAAATTATTTTGGTTTACAACACCAGATATAATTTTTGATATTTGTTTACTAGTGGGTGCAGGACACTATAGTGCATTTATGTAAGTAAGGATCGCAAGATTAAGTAAACTGTGACATATTATACCAAAAAATTCTTTATACAGTGGACAAACTGATAAAAATTTGGGACCGAAAATTTGATTTGACACTTTGGCCTGACCATGTTTTGTTACATAGCTTTCTATCAAAGTTATCTGACATTATCAAGATGAATTTGTTCTCACACAGTTTAACTCTTGAGTTATTGTCAAATGTTATTACCATTTTCTAAATTATACTGAATAAACTGTGATAATGTGAGAAATGTTGAAGGTGTCTAAATAAATTTTGGTTTGACTATAAGTCATTTGTGATTATCAAGATTAATGTGTTTTGACACAGTTTAACTCTGAGTTCCTGTCATATTTTATTACATTTTTATAAACTATAGCGAATAAACTGTGATAATTTGAGAAATTTTGAAGGTGTCTGAATACATTTTGATTTGACTGTATATGCCTACCAAGGGAGAAAACACATCTGAAATAAGTTGTCCATATAAACTAAGATAGAAACACTGTGAAACTGTATTATCTAGATGAGATTCATTTTCTAAACAATTATTGAGTTAAAATTATTTACAGAGGAACTGTGAAGCACTGATTTAGACAATACTGGAATCAGCATGTCATTGGGATTGACAACCCACTGAAATAAACAGGACATATTCATGATTACATTGTAACTTTAGGTATACAATAGGTATATATCATTTTCATATAGTTTTCAAAATTTCATATATCAGGCATATAAAGTAAGAAATTTCGACTGAGATTAAACCTGTCACTATAACAATAGTCTGTGATAGTACCCTCATTTTTGTTTTTATTTATTTATTCATCATGTATTTGCTTGTTTATTTGTTTTATTCACCTTTTATTATGATCTACATTTAAAACAAAAATTATTCAGACACCAGACATAATTTGTTTATATTTTTTTACTAGTGGGTGCAGGACACTATAGTTCATTTATGTGCGGATTAAGTGAGGATAGCAAAATCAAGTAAACTGTGAAATTCTTCATACAGGGGACTACCAGTAAAACTGCTAAAAATGTGGGACCAAAAATAGTTCAGACATTTTGACCTGACCATATTTTGCTTAAGTGTTTTTTTCTTTAATTGCTAATGTGAACTTTTTAAACCACAGACTGAACAAAATTAAGCATTGCTTGGTAATTGGTCGATAAAGTATTGTTTACTTTATTTACATTATCAAGATGAATTTGTTCTGACACAGTTTAACTCTGAGTTCTTGTCATACTTTATTACCATTTTCCAAACCATAGTGAATAAACTGTGAGAAATGTTGAAGGTGTCTGAATAGATTTTGGTTTGACTGTATATTTATTCATATATTTCTTTAAAATGGATGGGTCTGCTATCAGTACCTCAATTTTTATATTACTCAGAAAGTTAACCAAAAGTTCTAAATCCAGAAAGAATACTCATCAGGCAGTGAAACAGCAAAGAAACTGGCAAACAAAAATAATAGCTTTAGTTGCAGTATTTAAGAAATAAAAAAGAAATAAAATGAGAAGCGATGTGGAAAAAATAATATACCATAATTACAGACATTTCTACCCGTGCAGGATTAGATTTCTCAGAGGACGCCTGAGTTTGCCAAAAAAACTGTAAGCAATTTTCTCCATCATTTTTACGTAGGTTGTATGAGAAAAACACAGATGTGAAACACAAATTTACCCAACCTCCTGAGCGAAAACTAGCCCTGGTGAAGAGATATGATTGTTAATCACACACAGCTAACAGGTAAATTATCCTTATTCGAAATGTAGTCAAGGCTATTGCATTAGACACAGCAATTCATGAATGAAACCCGGTTTAGAAACAAAAAGCTAACTTCTCGATCCATTCTGGTTCTTATATGTCTCATATTTCATGTTGTTCCCTTAAACATCCAAATCCTGTGTAAACTGCTCTTCAGGATGGAAAGGCAGTGTGATCCCCACGGGGGCATCTTTCACTGGCCTGTTATTTTTATTGTGGCCGTGCAAAATGAAACCGGTGGCTCAGAGAAGATGGCAAGAGCCGGAATGGAGGAAAATCAATACGGCAATATCAGTGCTGCACTTATCGGAGGCTCACTGCTTTTCAGGGGTCACAGAGGAGCAACTATATCTAAGTGAGGGATTCAATACTGAGATGGATTCTTACGAAATCTGTGCTGTGACGGAGAAGCCATATTGTGAGAAAAAAATACACTTACAGAAATGTATAAATAATACAACTTTTGACAACAATGTCTCTAGACAGATCCGGTTTGGTAGTTCAGTGAAATTTTTGAGAATACTTTTTGTGCGCAAAGAAAACAAAAATTATGACTTTATTCAACAATTTCTTCTCTTCTGTTTTAGTCTTCGACGTGCGTTTACGAGAGTACCACAATGCATGCACGGTACTGTCATGAACGCGTGGTAGAGACTACCCCAGAAAAGAAGAAATTGTTGAATAATGTCGCTATTTTTGTTTTCTTTGTGCACAAAACGTATTCTTATAGCTTCATAAAATTACATTTGAACTCTGATGTTACATGGACTATTTTAACAATGTCAAAAAGCTCTCATATTTCATCAAAAATATTTTAATTTGTGTTCTGAAGGTGAGCGTAAATCTTAAGGGTTTGGAACGTCATGAGTGTGAGTAATTAATGACAAAATTTTATTTTTTGGGTGAACTATCCTTTTAAACCCTGACATCTTTTAGAAAAACCAAAGCCCTTTATCACAAAGTGTGATCTATAACCATCACAAATAACTGCGACCCAGCTATCCATGCCCTATTTCCCTCTACAAATTACTGTACATGAAACCAAGCAAAAGATTTTCAGCCATCTGTCTGTCCAACATCATTTTTTTCTTATTAAAGTAGAGTTTGGGTCAATGAAGCATCACAGCGTGTGGCTTTCATCATGGAGCACTTCAGACTTTAAACTCTGAGTGACAAAAAAAATGGCATAATTGCACCAGATAGTGTTGGCCTAAGTCATGTGAATAACCCTGCTCCACAGAGAATGGGATATTTCAAGTAGAGGATTTAATAGTACAGCAGACTTTTATTCATGTAATGTTGAAGGCATATTTTCACCTCATTTTTAAAATAAATATATTTAAAATGTGCCTGACATTGATAATCTGTGCATTTTGTTCTGCATTTGGCAGAATATCCAGCAATACAGTATTTGTGAGAATAATACATTCTCCACCGTGCTGTGAGTGAGGCTGGAAAAGCAGAAAGAATCGGACCAGAGGGGCCAATTAGAGTGAAAAAGGAAAGCTAAGCACGTCCCCAGAGTGCGGCCGTCTTCAACTGAGCGTCTGGGAGAATTTGGCCAATCCAGGGAATTTGGGGCAGTGGGAATGATGAGGAAGGGTGTTCCGAGGTTCCCTCTAAATGTCACCATGAGGTAAGGAAGCTTGTTTAAGCAGGGTATATTCAACCAATACTGCCAGCTCTCATCTGTTTTACAGAATACTTGCCTGTAGGCACGCTATAGCGTTGAGTGTTACCGCTGAAATGGCTCCGTCATTAAATCTGTTGTCATTTGTGAACACATGGCTACCAGCAGCATATATTATCTACTAACACTTGTATTAATAATACAAATGTTTTTGAGCTCCAAATCAGCATATTAGAATGATTTCAGAAGGACCATGTGACACAGAAGGCTGGAGTAATGGCTGCTAAACATTCTGCTTTGCCATCACAAGAATAAATTACATTCTACAATATATAAAAAAAATGTGATAGTATTTCACACTGTTTGCATAGGGGAACATAAAAGGCAAAAAAAAAAAAAAAATAGCTACCCACAATTACCAAGGTTCAAGCACTTGAAGGCATTTAAGGTCAAATGAAAAAAGACTTTACATATTATCAAGTCTGTAACCACCTCAAATCAATGACTTAAAAAAGGATTTTTTGGCAAAAACAGGTAATTTGCGACAGTTTGTGACTGTTATAGCACCTGTGCTCACCAGGTTTTGTGAAGTTTTGAGTTTTCGTTTAGGCTTTATAGGCTTTTGGCCATGTTTGGAGACGCACTTTTTCTAAACGACCCTGTTATACTGTAGCTTCCCAAAGGGTAAATTTTAACTCTTTTTTTTTTTTTTTTTTTTTTTTACATTTTCTTAATCATTTAACAAACAGTTTAATTGACAACAGTGGTTCTAGAGGAAAAGTTGTTCGGAATGAGGAGGTCTATCATTTGATACAAATATTGTGCATATGTGTAAAAAAACGTGCAATATACAATCGTTCACACCTTTAAAAATGCAATATCCCCCATCCCCAGTGGTGATTTCTTTCAAATTTTTCACAGACCCTTAGGGCTGTGAGTCAAACAGGCCCCCTGAATTTCGTTCTGATCAGCCTCTGTTAACTTTGTCTAATAGGTGCTCAAAGCCTATGGCGGCCATTTTTTTTTTTAAATACACAAATGTCCTCAAAGCCACTTGTAGCACTTTGGACCAAGACCGTGCGTACCAATTATTATGTCAACAGGACGAACTGTGGCATAGTTAAGGTCGTTTTTATGTTTTTTTCCCCCTCTTTTAGCGCCACCAAGTGTCCAAGCTCTGCTACTTTTTTCATGTGACCTGATTTAGCTTTTACATATGCACTGTAAGTTTGGCAAAGATATCTTATTCTGTTCAAAACGTTACAGGCATTTTGCGTTTTGGCATCACTTTGCGACGGAGAGCCGAATGTTCAACTTTTTTTTAATAATTATTGATATTCACTCCCAAGAGAACCTTCCAACACTGGTCTGGTTCCAATCGGGTGAAAAACCTAGGACTAGTTTGCAAAAGAAGGTTTTTTAAAAAATGCAAAATACCCCCAAAAAATGAGCGATTTCATATTTTTGAACGCTGTAGTGCCCCAGTGAGGCAGAATGGGGCAAGCCTTGGTGATGTTGTAGACGGCTACCATCCCTCCAAGTTTCAAGTCTCTATGACTTACGGTTTGGTCCGTCCAATCAGTTGTATGTGGAAATTGCTGGGCCATTCTATCAATTACAATAGGCTTTTATTCCTACATGCTTAAAACCCCTAAAAATCTTAGCAATCGTATCAATCCCAATGGTTTTAATGGTAGCATATATAAAGTCTCATTATGCATCATACACAGCATGTGATTCACTGAATAATTGAGCTACTTGAATAAGTGAGTGAGAAAGTTAGTCTAATTTAGCCTGATTGAGACGGATTTGCTCATGGATTCAACTGATTAGTTTAAAAGAACTTTATATTTGTTTTTTCATATTCAGTAAGGATTGTAGAAAGTAGCATTTTGCAGATTCAACAGTGGAACAATACCACCTCTTGAATTATGCTGGAAGAAACACTGACTTGTGTTATCTGTTGTTTAAAATAAATATCCAACTCTGCTTCTGCAGAGGCGAATAAAGTGATTCTGATTCCGTGAGCTGATAATGACAACTAGACGATCAAGTGAATGAGTCAGAACTCCTTTGTTTTCAGGAAACAGTGAGACATCGGGTGAAGCGTTTGAGGAAAGTTGCCAAAATAAGCGTAGAGGCCGAGTCCCATACAAAACATGACCCTAACTAAGCAGACTACTGCAGGACCTTTCACAGACATGATACACGATCGCTTTCTCCGATTTTACATGTTTACTTTTAATACTGTCCTTCAAATGTTTTCCTCTCCTAGTCTCAGTTCAGAGACCCTGCCTTGAACCTTTCTGAAAGCATAACATTTTACAACTGGAGGGTGGGAGATGTTGAACAGAGCAGAGCCCACTCCCCCTTTACACTGTCACATCCTGCCCCAGTGCCAGACAGAACCAGAGGGAGGGATGGGAAACGAAAGGAAGAGAGAAATGAAGGTGCTGTATTCCTGTCACTGGTGAAATTCTCCCACAAAGGGAGCACAACAGGCAGAACATGAGTCCGAAGGGAATCGCGAGGGAAAAAAAGGTAGACAGAAATGGAGAATGATGGAAGGAATGAGAAAGCGAGACTGCAGTGATAAAAGAGGTGATGTGTGTGCGTGTTTGGCGGGGCAGCGGTGGAGGAATGCCCCATGGCTGTGCTATAAGGAATAAATCAACCGTGCTGCTATGTTTTGGTAAGATACATGCCAAATGCAATCTTTGTAGCCAAAGCTTGAAACCTTCTTCCACATAAGTTTTGTTTGAAAAGAAAACATTTGTTCTCCTTCACGTTGGCAGCCTCTCAGTTCCGACAGACAAAACTTTCTTCTTTTAATATCCTCACTGGGGCTTAACAATTTCATTAAATCTTACAACAGTTTTTTAAAATTGTAAATCAACTCTGAAACAGAATATATCTGCATAAAGTGAAAGTGGCTTGTTTGTACAGTATGTCAGGAAAATTTAGCTATTGCTTCACTCAGCTGCAAGTCTTCAAGATCTCATGAAATGACGTGACTTTGAATTTTTTCCCTGTTAATTTAGAGCAAGACATTGAAGCGGAGGTCTTTTTCATACACTACTATCCAAAATTATTATTATTTTTTTTATTAAAGGAGTAGTTCACTTTCAGAGCAAAAATTTACAGATGTACTTACTCACTCCAAGATGTTCATGTCTTTATTTATTCAGTCGCAAAGAAATTATGCTTTTTGAGGAAAACAGTTTAGGAATAAACCATAATATAGTGGACTTCTATGGTGCCTGTGAGTTTGAACTTGCAAAATGCCGTTTAAATGCAGCCTTAAAGGGGTCTAAACGATCCCAGCTGAGGAATAAGGGTCTTATCTAGCAAAACAATCGCCCATTTTCTAAAAATAAATAAATAAATAAAATTGATATAAATATTACATTATATAAACCTCAACTGCTCATCTTGTCTAGCTTTGCCATGCGCATGCGTACTCTGTGCAGTCCCGAAGTTGGAGGAGAAAATGAAATGGGAGCATTTCGATATACCCTAACTGTACTGAACCGGAATGCATGCAGAGCTACAGAAGATGAGCATTTGGGGTTAAAAAGTATATACATTTTGATTTTTTTTTTTAGAAAATGACCAATTGTTTCACTAGATTCCTCGGCTGGATTCGTTTAGAGCTCTTTGAAGCTACATTGAAACTGCATTTTGGAAGTTCAAACTCGTGGGCACCACTGAAGTCCACTATATGGAAATAATTCCCAAAATGTTTTCAATAAAAAAAACATAATTTCTTTACTACTGAAGAAAGAAAGACATGACATTTTGGATGACGGGGTGAGTACATTATCTGTAAATTTGTCACATTGTGTGTGTGTGTGTGTGTGTGTGTGTGTGTGTGTGTGTGTGTGTGTAAGTATGCTCACCTCAAACTCTGCGTGTTTGTGGATGTCCTCTGCTCTCTGGCGGCTCAGAATGAACTCAGCCTCATTAGCTACACGCACCAGATGGTCCTTCATGGTGTGGCTCAGCAATCTGTACATCAAAATCACATTGAACATTAAGAGTTTATACCTGACATCACATGATTCTGTCTAAATCCTTTGCTACAATAAAGCAGTTTATGTTGGTAACAACACAGCTAAATTCAAATACTGGATTTTATACAGACGTGATTAAACTAAATCACATATTTTTACATTAATTAAGAAATGTATTGATTATAAGACATGCAATAAAGACATTTACAGAAATATCCCTTCAAGAACTTGAATCATGAAATACCAATTAAGCCCCAGTAACTTTTTTCATATTATGGTTGATATTATTAACCAATAGGGAGAGAGGGAAAAAAAATTATATTGTGAACTGATATCTTTTGTTTTCCCACGATAACATCGTTTTTGTGGGTTGGGCCTGTCTGGTGGCAGAAAACAACCGTTTTTAAGTAGCAGTCTGTGAAAGCCATGGAATAAAAGAATAAAAAAGGTAAATTAGAGTTTACATTTTAATATTCTGACTTTATTCTTGCAATTCCGAGATTATATCTCACAATTCTGAAAAATCAACTCGGCATTCTCTCTTTTTCCCCTCGGCTCAGAATCATGAGTTTATAATAGGGCTGTCGATCGATTACATTTTTTTAATCTCGATTAATCGCATGGTTGTCATGAGTTAACTCGCGATTAATCGCACATTTTTATCTGTTCTAAATGTACCTTAAATTAATACTTTTTAAAGTTTTTAATACTCTAATCATGGACAAATATGGATGCTTTAAGCAAATACATGTTTATTATTAGTGAAACCATACTCGACATAGCAGATGAAGACTAGACATGTTTCAAAGGTCATAGATGTTTTTCAAATAACTTGTTCATGTCTATTTGACACATGGAGAAAAAAGAACATAGAAATACCAGGTTCCCATTACTTCTCTTTCTTTGCACTGAGCAATTTACTTACACAAGCCTGTTTATATTATTTGCAGGACAGGGCAGCTCACTTCTTCTGAACATGCAAAATCTACATTTATTATTACATTTGTTTGCCTCTTGGTGCCCACATACTGTCATTTGATGCAGCCAAGTTCTCAACAAAACTGTTTCCATTGTTATATTTCAGTATTTCTGTTATCAGACAACCAAAGTAATATGAAATAATGACTGAAAAAAATCCTGAATTATGATCATGATTCAATCGCTGAAAAGAATAATTTACCGGCATCTGGACATAAGTCACTATTCTCTGCATTATTATCGTTGTTTTTAACTTCTTGTTTGAATGCTTTCACGATCCTTGGACTTTTTAGGAGTTTACCCGTTTAAAGTTATGTGATCGCAAAAACCTGCTTCTTTTATTTTTTTTAAGGTATTGTTTTCGTTATAATGTACTAATTCGAGAGCCTGGTCTCATGAAAATGCGCACTAGCACGATTTTCTGTTTCTATTTGGCGTGCTATTAATAAGCTGAAATTAACTTTGGCGTGCATATGATATGCATGTGTTTGACGTACATATAATACGCCGTTTTCGCTTGCATACTCGTATGTGGCTTTACGCATCAACCCCACAGCACCAATAACCTAGATTGACTCCGCTTGCATTCATTCAATATGGCAGAAGTGCCGGTACGCACGAAAAGTGCAAGTATGCAAAAGGATAAAATACAGAAGTGCCTGCTTACCGGCCCACATCAAGCACTGGAAGCAACATAATATCTGGTTTAACTGAAAGCGTTGCTCCTCTGCTGCTCACTGAACAGAGCAGACGCAGATATAAAGAGAGGGAGGTGCGTGCACATTGGGAGACCTCGCGCTCGTTCGGCAAAACCGGAGAGCCTCAGAAACTATATTAGGTTTGTCCAATTATGTGTTTATGTATTGTTGCTAGACACTTGGCAGGTTGGCAACTAGGTTGGCAACACTGTGCATCCATTTCTTTAACTATGGGCTAGGTAATGGGTCAAACAGAAAATGTGCGCGGCATTAATCGCGCGTTAAGAAAATTAGTGCCATTAAAATGAATTTGCGTTAACGCGTAATTAACGCGTTAATTTTGACAGCCCATTTTATAACCCACACTTTTGGCTTGTTTCATCTCAGAATTGATAAACTCGCTAATGTTGAGTTACATTGTCCAGTAAGTAAGTCCAAACTAGCAGATATAAACTTCAAGAAGTCAGAATTGTGAAATAAAATAGGTATGTTATGTAAAATGTTATAGATTTAAATAGTATTTCATGTTGTAACTGTAGGGCTAATACAAAATGTCCCCTATGAACTGCATATGCGAATATTATGTAGACCTTATGTAGATGGTAAATCACATTGTATATCACTTGAGAATTTGCACAAAATAGCCTACAAAACAGCAAAAAATGAGGACCTTCAACATCTCCCAACTGCTAATCTGTGAAATCAGTTTTACTGATTTAATAACACAGTTGTTAGGCCATCAAAGTGTCAATAGTGCGCTAAACCAACTTAACTGCACCACATAAAACAAGCAGAAAATCATATTTAGCATGGCAGCTAAAACCACCCCCACTAAAAACAACCAGCGATTGATTTGTAAATGATACGCATCTAACAAGATACGGATGCAGGGGGTGTGGAGAAGGGGGCACATCTCACCCCGGCTCATGTTTCTACATATGTAAAAACAGCCGTCCTTGAATAAACATACACACACACACACACACACACACACACACACACACACACACACTGCTTCTTATCACAGGGCATCTGATGATTACAGGGGCTGATGGGAGATCAGATGAATCCTGCTTTTACTGCTACTGTTTGTCAGCCCTCATCAAAACCCGAAGCTGTTCTGTCCATCTAAGAGTCTTGTTTGTGATTCAGCATTGTTTTTTCTGTCTGTGGTGCCCTGAGTTAGCACAGACGGGGAGGAACCTGATCTTGAAACAGCATATTTACACCCCGGGCAGATTTGTGAACAACACAAGCTGTGGCCTAATAAAACACTGCCCCTCGGGACAGAGACGAGTCTCTCAGCAGGTCAGGAGGCTCAGGCCTCTGCAAAGTGGAAGAATAACAGGCAGAGGGTGGAGGGATGAAACTCGAGCCTGGTGTTTCAGCGGCGGGCAGCGGGGGAGCGGACGTGCCAGGGACTCTGCAGTGACCCTCTCCCACCCCTCTCACCCCGACTGCCATCAATAACAGGCCGCTCTCTGTGACTGCCCTTCTCTCTATCACCCTTTTGCTTTCCTGCCTTTCTTTATCTGTTTTTACTTACTTTACGATATGACGGTCTATAGAAATAAACAAAACAAAACAAAACAAAAAAAATCTCTAAATGCATACATGGTAGATCATACCATGGTAATATCATGTTTGTGTTTTGTTATATTCTATAGCTAGAGTATATTATTACATTACATAATTTATATATAACATTATAAGCACAGCCATTTTCGTAAAGTGTGTTAACGAATTTTACGTAATTTGCGAAACAAAAATGGACACCGCTTCAGTAGATTCAGACTAAACTTAGTGCATGTTATACTAAACATGACCTGAGGGCACATGAGTAGTTTCCGCACAGCGCCACCTACTGATCAAAATATATACAATTTTGACATTATTGTTTATAATTTCTGACCAGTTTGACCAAAAATCATAAGAGTGATTTTGTTAGATTCAAAGCAGCATAACAAATCTAACAATACCAAATTTTCCTATGTCAGCCATTTTGAGCGTGGACCATTTCAGTGTATTGTTATGAATTTTACAAATCTTATAGAATTGTGCACAGGAACGTTATGAAATTTGGCACACAGATAGAGAACAGTCTCATTATTAACCATGGCAAATTTGGAGCAATTTTAGCTGTTTTCATAAACATGTTAACAAATTTGACGAAATTCATCACAAAAATGGACATGAGGCTATTTCTTCGCAACGTTTTAGCAGATTCAGACTAAACTCGGTACGTGTTATACCAAGCATGACCTGAGGGCATACGAGTTGTTTTGGCAAAGTACCATCGTTAGATTCAAAGTGGCATACCGAATCAAACGAAACCAAATTTTCCTATGTCAGCCATTATGAGCATGGACCATTTCGAAATTTGTAGTAAAATGCTGTATATATTTAGCATACGGTTATAAATCTTATCAATCTTACAGAATTACTTGTGGGAAAAGTTATGAAATTTGGCACACAGATTGAGGACAGTCTCATAATTAACCATGGGAAATTTGGAGTCTCTAACTCACACTCTCTAGCGCCATCAACAGGTCAAATTTGCACTCATGTTTCTGCTAAGAACTTTTAAACCGTAAGGTCTAAAACCAAAACATTTTTTTCATCTGATTCCTTGGCTCATATAGAGCAGAATGCATAAAATTACATTTCTACGGTCAAGATTTTTTCACAATTTAGAATTTTCCAAAAAACTCAACTTTTAAACTCATCCTAGACTGTTTATCCAATTTTCACTCAGATCATCTTCAGAGCATTCTCGCAAACAGTTATCAAAAGCTTTTTTGATATACCAAACAGTTTTTGTAAAGCACGTTAACAAATTTGTCAAATTTTGTGCAAAAATGGACACAAGGCTATATCTCAGCAACCTCATAAAAATAGTTTAGAAGGTTTTCTTTTAAGAATTTTTAAGAGATTTTTGACTTTATGGTCTAAAATATTTTTAATTATAATAATAAATTACTAAATAATAATATAAAATTATAAATTATAAAATTAAAAGAGGTGTTGTAGATCACTGCATGTTTAAAACTATTTTTATGCATTTTTGAACGAATTAATGAATCTGTACGAAACAAGAGAACAAATTCAAACAGTGTTACATATTCCAATATTGCAAATCAACTTGACTTTGAAAGCACTGTGACTAATGCAGCATTGACTTTTTTAATTTTAGTGCATTAGGCATTATAATGACATATTTGATGTGCACCTTTACAGTTATGATTACATTGATATCTCTATGACAGGTGCTGGTGTGCCAGATGTTGTCTAAACCCTGACCCTGCTCTCCAAAAGAAAAGCATACGTTTAAAAAAAAAAGCTGTAAAGATGGCCAGCAGTAAAGGTGGAGAAGCCTCAGCGCATCACTGCATTCATTAGCATTTCTGGAGCGCTCATCAGCACGGCAGCATTCATTAACATGAATTTCCATTGCTAACACAGAAATGAGAGCCATCTGAAAGATCTAAGGGCTTGAAATTGAAGACAGATCCTTCCATCCCAAAGGGAGTCTGAGTAAAAGAGTCCAACAGATGAGACATAAACCCGTCTGAAAACAGCAAGATACGAGAAAGATTTCCCAAGAGGTGGACGAGAAACTAAGGCGCTGCTGCCCTCTCAGAAAGCCTCTCTGAAACACATGGGAACCCACAGGAACAAGCCAAGTTATTGACAGACGCCTTGAACTCCAGGTCACCCTGTTGATCCCCTTTCCACATTACATTGATTTCCTCCCAAATAGAATCTGATTGTACACACGCGACATAGCGTTGTAGGCTGGGAGATAATGAGGAGGCTGGTAACAAAGGGTCAGAGGATGGGATTAGATAATTACCTGCCCTCGTTCACAAGCTCGATGAAGGCCAAGCCTGCGTTCTTCTGGATGGAATTCTGCCACTCCTGTAGAGAGAAATACAAAAGAGACTTTACACTCAATGAATACAACAGGCAGAGAATGTAAGGTTGGGTTTCATCAGAATAAACATCCACATGTCTGTAATATGTAAGCGTTAAAATAAAAGTCTTAATATCAATCAGGTTTCAGTTTTCTGCCTGGGTTCATTTTGTAATAATACCCGAATGACTGTTTACTTTATTATCCCACTGATTACCAAAGAAATAAACACGAAATATTGATTACATTTTTTGAGAAGAAAGAAAGTGCATTGTCATAAAAGAAGAATCTAGTACACTTTAAGAAACTGGGTGTCAGGGGAAAAATTCAAATATACAGTTTAGTAATCATATAATGAACATTTAACAGCGGATTGACATGACTGACCAATCAGAATTGTGCAATCCAGACAACCACAATATCTTTGATATGCACTACTTGTACATGTTTTAATGACGGTTTTCATTTACTTTATTTTTTATGTTTTATGCTTATTTTCATGTTGTTGTTTTTTTATATATAATTTTTCTTGACTGCACTTGAGCACTTGACCATGTCTATATCACTTCGCCACAAGATTTCAGTTATTTCAAAGGACCTTACAGCCCAAAACAGCAAAATAACCAAAACCCAAAACAACACTGTCCAAACAATTAAATACAGTAAACAACAGGATAAAAACGACAGATTATTTCCATGTTTTTGCCACAATATTACGTTTTATTATGTACGGAAAGCACATACTCTATTTCTCCCACTCTCTCTCCCTTACAGACGCACACACATATAGTTTGCACACGCGTTAGCACACGCACAAATGTTGTTAGCGCTGTTTTAACAACTTAAAAACTACATGACATTTCTCACTAGTGAGGTAACAACAGCGTGGTCTTGATGAAAATGAACTTAAAGTTTCACTATTAGTACAGACGATGCTGCCAATCACTTTTGAGAGATGCACAGACTTGAGAGAGACTCTCTCCCTCTCTCTTTCTGTCTGTCTGCCTGCCTGTCGGTCTGTCTAAACTTCATTAGTAACTGCATTAGTTTGCTATCAACGGTTCAAGTAGGGCTGGGCAATTTGGCTTAGAATCAAAATCTCGATTAATTGAACATTTTAACCCGATTACGATTAATGAACGATTATTTTATTTATTAATAAAATTATATTTAATTATATTTATATAATAATTATTTTTTTGCCCTCATAGTTCACTGACAAGTTTTGTACAGTAAATATGTTCACATATTACAAGCGAGAGATTTTTGGATGAAGGGTGCATTACTTGATTTTAAAATAATTGAAGGAAACACACTATCTATGATCTATGATTATTAATTGAACATCAGTGTTGAACAACTGAAATTAAAGCAAGCATTGCTTAAAACGAAAAGTCACATTTTTCTTAAATTAGTGAAAATAAATAACTTGCACTATTGGAAACAAAATAAATAATTTTCAATGTTTTTCATATTAAAAGTAGAAAATAAGCAGTATCTCCTCTAAATAAAATTACCCTTGTATATCCTGTAAAAATACTTTTTACTGTATAAATACTGTTTAAGCTCTCCATCGACATGTCGGCGGAATAACGGAACGGAGCGCTTGTGTTTTTTAAAGGGAAAGTAATTGAAATAATCTTCCTGGAAAAATTTTAACGATTATAGGTTCTGAAAGTCGATTTGGATTATTTTTCGATTAATCGCCCAGCCCTAGGTTCAAGTGTCGTTACTAGGTCTAAAACGACGTTTTGGAGTTAGCAACGAAGGCGGTGGATGAGCTGCGTAAGAAATTAATCCTACTCACAATAGCGTTTTAAGGAGAAAACCAGACGAATGTCTTGAAATATATCATCAGATCGATGTCTTGAGGTGTGGTAACCATAGTATAAGCAGAATAATTGACTTTGGTCCATTGAATTCTATGAAAATAATGCAATTAACGTGTAACAGCTAATCTGCTTTCGTATCACCACCTCGGGTGTGCATTATTTTCTAAGAATTCAATGGCCCGACGTCAATTATTCCTTAACTATTTTTTTAACATTACTTTGTTGATGTTAGTTAATGAAAATAGCCATTCATTGCATAGTTTTTTTAATATGCATTTTAATAATGCATTAGTAAATGCTGAAATTAACATTAACTAAGATTAATATATACTGCAGAAGTATTATTCATTCTTAATTCATGTTAACTAAAAAGTGAAAGTGAAAGTGAAAGTCGTGACGTATTGTCAAGTATGGTACCCATACTCGAAATTGGCCCTCTGCATTTAACCCATCCAAGTGCACACACACAGCAGTGAGAAGTGAACAAACACACACACTGTGAACACACACCGGAGCAGTGGGCAGCGCCCGGGGAGCAACTGGGGGTTCAATGCCTTGCTCAAGGGCACATCAGTCATGGTATTGAAGGTGGAAAGAGCGCTGTTCATTCACAATCCCCACCTTCAATTCCTGCCGGTGTGGGAATCGAACCGGCAACCTTTGGGTTACAAGCCCAACTCCCTCACCATTAGGCCACGTGTTACCACATTCACTCAGTTCATATTAATTTCAACATGTACTAATCCATTATTAAATCCAAAGTTATATCTGTTAATATTAATTAATGGTCATGCTCTAATATGAACTAATAATGAACAGTTGTAGTTTTATTAATTAACATTAACAAAGATTAATAAATACTGTAACAAATGTATTGCTCATTGTTAGTTAATGTTAGGTAATGCATAAATTAACATTAACTAAAAAATCTTATTGAAAATTGTTACCAATTTGTATATATTTTATATTTTTCATATAAAAACTTAAACTGAATAATTTATTTTTAGTTCCAAAATTTTAGAATGTATTGTTTTACACTTAAAAAAAAAAAAAAAGATAAAATTAAAATAAATGCCATTTAATTAAACAATTGTTTTAAAAAAAAATTTTTTTTCAAAACCAAAACAAAAATCTCACTGATAAAGTTGATTTTAATAGTTACTGTACTTGCTTACAATGAGAGAGCAGTACAGGTCAAACATGCTTTAGAAATGTGATAAATAAAAATAAAAATGAAGATAAAAATAGAAGATTTTCCAAATTGTGTCATAGCTGTAGTTTTGCTTAAGTGTAATAAACGATTTTTATAGAAATGTATTTAACATGCATAAACTATGCATAAGCAAAACAAAGACATCATTTCAGTTCAGAAGAGATTAGTTTAATTTAATTTCCATCACACAATGTGATTAAACAACACAGTTTGATATTTGGCAGAAATTACAATATGGTGGGAATTTTTAGAAAAAAACTGTATGAATTTGTGCATCCACCACAGATGCGAGAACTGGAACAGAAGCCGTTTCTACTATCATCAAACCCTATTTAGAGGAAGAGATCGCTGGGGGAGGATTGAAGAAATCAAAACGGTCATCTAACATGTTTATATCGTATCCTCAATGTCCAAGATTGCATTTAAATAAGCACACCGCTCACAAACTTTAACAGGTCTCACCCGGTTGTTGTAAAAGGTGTTAGTCTAAACAACTCCTGAAACCACAGCTTTCAGTGATGTTTAATAGCCTAGGAGCGAGACCGAATCACTGACGTTTTTCACAGCTGCGCCAACCTTTCAACACTTCCCTGTGATCGTCTCAAGAATAATAATAACAACCAGGTCATGAGCATGTACATAGTCGCTCGTGTATTCTCGAGGGCTCTTTTCACAGGGAGACCGTATCACGCAGACAGGAGCGTAACGGTCCGACCCTAATGTCTCATTTGTTTCGGCCAACAGAGAGTGCTTCTAGGTTGAGATGCTACACAAGCAATAGTTTCATAATGATGATGATTTATTTTAATCCCCTGCCCATTCCTAGGGTCATAAAATGAAAATGAAACCGAGCAAATGTACATGCTTATAAAGAAGGAAATGTTCCACCATCCTATGGGAGATGAAGAAAAGTGAGGTTGAAACCAAAATAAACAAGAATTTAAAATGGCAATAACTAATAGGCTTTGTTCATTAGTACAGCTTTACGTTACTTTGGTGTCTCCAGCATTGAAATATAATATTGAGTAACCATATTCAACTAAATCTTATATCAGTTTTCCGATAGACAAGACACATTTGTTGGGATATTCTCAGGAACTCGTGTCAAAAACTGACACGGAAGAGAAGAAATTGCTAAATAATGTTGCTGTTTTAGTTTTCTTTGCACACAAAAGTATTCTCGTTGCTTCATAAAATTTTCAATGATATCCTTACTACCTTTTTGGGCATTGAACTTTGTAGTTGCATTGCTATCTATGCATAGTTACAAAGCTCTCTCCGAAATTAATAGCAACATTTTCATTTTTGGTTGAACTGATGAATGACAAACCATGCATTAAGAGCCGGGGGGTGAAAACTTTTTGAAGATCGGAGTAAATTTCACTTATTTTGTCTTCTGGGAAAATGTAACTATCTTTTGTAGCCTCTGAAGCGCAGTACTTTATGAAAAAATATGAAATTCAGGCTAAATAAGAAAAAAAATGTACACATCTCCATTCGGTTCAAAAGTTTTCACCCCCTGGCTCTTAATGCATTATTTTTCCTTCTAGAGCATCTGTGAGGTTTGCACTTTTTTGTAATATTTGCATATGAGTCCCTCAGTTGTTCTGTAAAAAGATGGATTTTAAAATCATACAATCATTGTTGAAAAGGATTTAAACACCAAAAATGCTGGAAAACCAGATAATTTGTGGGACCTGAAAGATTTTTCTGAAGCAAGCAGTCTAACTTTTCAGGACAAGCAAGAGACTCAACAACTGTCACTAAACAAAAATATACAGTATTAAGCATCATGGGGATGTAAACTTTAGAACGGGGTAATTTTTATAAATTCACCTATAATTTTCTCTTGTGGACTATATGTAAACATCTTTTATGTGAACTAAATAAACAATAACATGCATTTCATATGATCCATCTTATTTTGGTAAAATAATTCACATTTTGCAGATTCTGAAAGGGGGATGTAAACTTTTGACCTCAACTGAATACTAGGATGCTTTGTTAGGAGTAAACACGTCAGGAGGCATCATCAGCCAAACACACAAATATATTTTCGCTACAAAGATAAATGAATGTTCGATGGGTGAGGAAAAGGCATTATTCTTTAATTAAAGGAAGCAATGACCCCAATCAAAAAACCTTAACGATCAGTGCTGTGTGTTGGGGACAAGGTTGGCAGTTATTGGATTTCAACCAGTCATTCTGATAGCACCCTGATACGGTTTTATGGTATCCAATGCTGTTTCCATTCTGACCTGATGAGAGGATACAGGCAGCCATTTGTGACCTTTCAACTCTGACCCTGACCTAAGAGAGGTGCTTCTACAACCCAGCCACCTCTGCCCCGGTCCTGTCATTACAGCAACCACTCACGCTGATCCATTCATGTCATCAAGACCAGGATTGTTTCCTAAGATGACTTTTATCAGCCACACAAAAAGCGCCTGGGAAAGTTTGTATCATAAAGATAAACTCACAATGAGAACCACTGTGATTCAAACCAGTAATGCTGCGTTCACACCAAGCGCGAATATGCGTCTGGCGCGAGTGATTTCAATGTTAAGTCAATGGTAAGACGCGTCTACACGCGTCTGGAGTTCTTGCGGCGCGAATTGGCGTTTAGCGCGGCGCGGTAGACGCGAATTCGCCTCATTCGCGCGTCTAGTTCGCGCGAATGGCGCGAATTGAGCGTCTGGCGCGAATTGTGCTTTTTGTGCATCACGCGTTTGACGCGAATTCGCGTCTGCCGCCCGAGTTAAAAAATCTGAACTTCTGCGTCAATTCGCGCCGCGTTAACCAATCAGGAGCCTGCTTGATGCTGTGGCGGCAGGCCCGCCCGGAGTCACTCATTCAAATGAAACATGAATACTAAATGCCTAGTGCGGTTCTAATGCACAACAAAGCAAGTGTTTTATCACATATATGACACATATTCATTTTGTATTGAATGCTATTTAATCCATATCTAAATCTTAATTATATGAAACATTATTATAGTGTAGTGTGTCTACACTATAATAACAGAACAATAATAACTATAATAGTGTGTATACTTTAGTGTGTCTGGACAGTGTTGTGTGAGGAAAATAAAGAAATCACAGGACAGGTTAAATACTTTTGGAGGCTGGCTCCATTTATCATCAAAACAAAAATAAATAACAGATTTTACAGTAATAACCTGAACAAAAAAATGGCACAGACCTATAGAATTATTATACATCAAAAGAGGAATGACATAAACGAGTAGTTCACTTTTAAAATGAAAATTCTGTCATCATATACTGCTCCAACGCAAAAGTTCCACCGCTCCTGAAATCCCCTCGCTCCGATGCGGGAAAGCAGGTCATCGAACTGGGCGCGAGACAGGCGGAAGTACCGCTGAAAGCGGCCGTCATCCAGGCGCAGCAAGTGATGAAACTCGCCGAACTGGGTTCGCCTCCGAAGGTTCTGGTGGACCCAAATACGGCGACGATGATCCCTACGCCGCTATTCTGCTCTCCAGAGCAAATACAGAGCGGTGACTCTCTCGATAAATGACCGATCAACAACAGAATCTTGTAAAAAGATGGCCGCCAACGGGGTTTGAAACTTTCGCCTCTGACGCGCGTGACGCGCGTAAATTTCGCTTCAAACTTTTGTTTTTACGCGCGTCGATTTCGCTCTTGACGCGCGAATGAACACAAAGTGGTCACGCGAATAACTAGACGCGGCAGGCGCGAATTTAGACGCATATTCGCGTTTGGTGTGAACGCAGCATTACAATCTTCATCAAGGCCATTTATAATTGAGCTGTTTCCTCAAGTCTCAAAAAAACAACAAAGACCAGCATATAAGGGAACAATTCCTCAAGGTCAAATCAGTTTTACTTTTATTGAAGATCAGGTGTATATAAGGTTGAGAGCTCTATGTCTCATACACTGATTCTGGACGTGCAACTGAAAATCTCTAAATGTCAATCCTGGTTTTAAAGGAAACTCTGGGTATTAAGACTTGTATAGCTTAATATAACGTAAATGATGTCTCTTACTAAAATTTGTAGTCGAAAACCCAAGAAAGATTGATGTTTTAGACATATTTTGGACTATGGGGGGTGCCATTATTTTGATTATGTAGAATGGTTGCACACGATGAGCTACTGGCACTGAGCTACACTATTTCTACCGCAGCACAACTCGGAAAATAAAATACTGATATGATGACCACAGCGACTGAAAGAACTTACAGTTGGTGATGGATATAATTGTAGACTTAAACCCAATGCTATACCATCGATTTTCCCCACAAAGAGTCTAAACTCACCCGGATATCGAATTAAATCCGCACTGAGAAACTCCTTCAGCGGCTGCAGCGTCATGACAAGCATCGGCATGTTTACGTTATTTGTAAGCTCTTTCAGTAGCTGTGGTCTACTAAAACCTCAAAAGGTACCAGGGCTAAAGTGGAGAGAACACAGACGTGAGTCTTTAGGAAGTTTTATTCATCCACAGGCATCTTCCCATTCTTTTCTCCTTAGACTTACATTGCTTCTCTTGTTGCCCTTTGACTGAAAATTACAACAAAAAGTTGCACAATGTGGTATTGTATCTGTATTTCATTTTCCAAGTTGTGTATTCCGAGTGCAACCGTTCTACGCAATCAAAAATAATAGTTTAAAATATGTATAAAACTATGTGGTTTTTTAAAATAATGTACATCTTTCACAGGTTTTCTACTACATTTTTGAGTAATAGACATCAAGTTATATTAAGCTATACAAGTCTTAATACCCAGGGTTCCCTTTCATGACTACCATCATCTTGTTTTCTGGTAAAAAAAAATATCTAAGATAAGATATTATAAAACACAAATCAAAATAAAAAAGGCAATTGTTCAAAAAATATTAAAAAGATAAATAAAAATTATGAATACATTAAAACATGAACAGTCATTCCTGACAAAACCTGGACATAAAAGTCTTACTCAACATGAACAAATCCCAAACATATTGTAATGTTGAAGAGATAGTTCACCCAAAAATGAAAATCACCCCATGATTTATTAACCTTCTATCTATTCTAGGTGTATATGACTTTGTTCTTTCAGACGAATACAATCAGAGTTATATTAAAAAATGTTCTGGCTCTTCCAAGCTTTATAATGGCAGTGAATGGCTGTTGAGCTTTTGAAGTCCAAGTGCATCCATCTATCATCAAAGTACTCCACACGTCTTTACAGTGTTAAAGGCGTCATCGGATGCCCATTTTCCACAAGTTGATATTATTCTTTAGGGTCTTTATGAGAAGTCTATAACATACTTTGGTTAAACTTTTCTCAATGGTAGTTTAAAAAAACATTATTTTTACCTTGTCAAAATCAGCCCTTTTTAGAGCAAGCTATTCTGTTGCATGTTCCTTTAAATGATAATGAGCTCTTCTCGCCCTGCCCCTCTCTGCAGAGGGATGACGAGCCGTAATGTTTACTTTAGCTGCGTTTAGTGGCGAAACTTGCTAACTCGCACATTATTAAGAAAGACCATTAGCAAAGATGCATAAAAACCCCTTATACTGACTTCTGCTGTTGGTGAAGCTGCATCATAAAGGATTCGCATGAACATAGACACATATGTAGATCGGGATCGATACTTTCCTTTTAAAAATGAAAGTAACGCAGCTCGGATGTCAGGAGTAAATGACGACTGTTATGTTCATTACTACATCCAACAACAGAACACCTCGATCGCTCAATCTGAGACATTCTTGTCTTCCCCTGCACCTGAGTCGACACAATGGCGATTGGAGTCGGACTGTTTCAGCTCCGTGAGGGCGGGTCTAAGGTAAGGCACTCATGTCAATCAACTATCGTGGGAGTGGCCTCTGTCTGTGTGCCATCACACCGACAACAAGCTGAGAATGACCAAGTTTTAAAAAGGGGATATTACTTTTAAAGATTAAATAAATACAAACAGTGAGTTTGGCATCCAATGACCCTTTAATAAAAGCCTACTGAAGCAAATCGATGCATTTGTGTAAGAAAAATATCCAGATTTACCAGTCGTATGCACATTCACAAGAGAGTGGCGTTCCAGTGATTAACGGAGGACATAGGCAAACACATTGACACACTGAAATAATGAATGTGGAAGCATAGTGAAGAGAGCAAAACAAAACACCAGTCACGAAGTACAAAACAAGGATTTGTTGGAGGATTTCAATAAGCCAAAAAGAGACTGGTTTCCCTTTGCTGTGATCAAAACTTGGTTCTCACGCTATGCCTACATCCTACGTCATCTGCTGGAATGCCACTCTCTCAAGTACGAATGTAGGACAGTTAGCAGAAGCTAGAGAGGCCCTTTATTAACTCCAAGAGCCGTATGGATTACTTTTTATGATAGATGAATGCACTTTATTGGACTTCAAAATCTCAACAGCCATTCACTGCCATTTTAAAGCTTGGAAGATTCAAGACATTTTTTAATACAACTACGATTGTATTCGTCTGAAAGAAGAAATTTACACCCATTTACACCCAGGACAGCTTAAGGGTGAGTATATCATAGGGAAATTTTTGGGCGAACTATCCCTTTAATATTTACATTTACCTGCATCTTTTTTCACCAAACAACCGCACTGCTAGTCGATCAGCCACAAAATACAAAGATAATGCTGCATCATGAGCAATTATGTTATATCATACTGTAATTGTTTCTGAGTGATGAAAACCAGAAGCTTGTAACACAGGGCCAAGAGAAGGCAGAGGGAGAGAAAAAAAAAATACCTGATGATGCTCTTAAAGAAACAGTTCACCCAAAAATGAAAATTCTGTCATTATTTACTCACCCTCATGTCATTTCAAACCTGTAAGACCTTAGTTCATCTTCGGAACACAAATTAAGATTTTTCTGATGAAATCTGAGAGCTCTCTGACCCTCCATAAACAGCAAGGGTCCTACCATGTTCAAGTTTCAGAAAAGGTACCCAGAACATAAGTACCCAGACAAAGTAGTCCAAGTGACATCAGTGGTTCAACAGTAAATTTATGAAGCTAAAGGATACTTTAGAAAGTTACCTTTCTGGTCCTTGAACGTGGTAGGACCCTCTATGGAGGGTCAGAGAGCTCTCGGATTTCATCAAAAATATCTTAATTTGTGTTCTGAAGACAAACTAAGCTCTTATGGTGCGTTCACACCGGACGCGAATGAAGCGGCAAGCGCGAGTGATTTACATATTAAGTCAATGCAAAGACGCAAATAGCCATCCTGTGGCGCGAAACGTGCGAATAGCACGAATGAAGCGGTGCGAATTGAGCGTTTCAAGCATTTGCCGCGCCATTCGCGCGAGTTCAAAAATCTGAACTTTGGCGAAAATTTGCGCCGCGTTAACCAATCAGGAGCTTGCTCTAGTAGTGACGGAGGCAGAAATCTGAAACAACAATGGAGGACAAAATCACCGTTGCTGTCTGTGGTTGCTCGGAGCTGTACGATACATCTTTGTACTTTTATAGAAACAGGAATAAAAAGGATCTTGCTTGGAAGAAAGTGAGTGAAGAGGTCGGACAATCTTGTAAGTTTTAAAAAAACGCTCTTTACTCAATCTGATCTACATATATATACATATTGAGACTACAAGCAAGCTAAAGCAAGCTAAAGCTGGCAAATTGAGCTCATTCACCTATTTTACAACTGCTTTCCTGCTGACGAGTGGCAGATGCCCCTCCCATGACGCGAATTCGCGTCTGTTGTGAAGTAAATGTCACGCGCGAATGACGCGAATTTCATGCGCAAATGAAGCGAGTAAACTTAAATGTTCAAGCGTCCAACTACACGCGAATAGCGCGATTTATTCGCGCAAGTCGCATCTGGTGTGAACGCACCATAACAGGCTGAAACGACATGAGGGTGAATTTTCATTTTTGGCTGAACTATCCCTTTAAAAAGAACTTGGTGGCATCTGCATCATGACAGTGTGAGACTAACATTCAGAGCACATTCATAAACAAAATCAGTTATTGTTGTGACCCCCCTTCCCCCAGCACCCCCCTCTGCAACCATGCTTGAAATGAATGCTTTGATTTACTAAATAAAAAAACAAAAATACTTTTCTTCTGAGACACACAAACATCATGTTTTACATTCCTTAAAGAAGTCATCCAATGAGCCATACTTTTGTTTAGTTTTGCTATGATAATGACTGTGGCACTGCATTCCTAATCACTGCTGATTAAGAGAACGCAATTACCCTCAAACTGAAACACAACTGAAACAACGCAGACCTACAACGCAACGTTTTGCTCCATCCACAATGGCAAGACAAGGAAACGTGCACAGCGTTTGGCTTCGTTCATTGAAAATAAACAAGTCGCTCTCTAGTTTCCAACCCATCAGTTATAATCACAAGTATTTGTTTGTTTTCTGCAGGCAGGGGGATTGAAGCTCAGATGTAACAAAAAAATTATCCGTCACATGGAAGAGCACTGTTTCAGATCATAACGAGCAGGAGAAGTTTACGTTACGGCTTGTCCGCAGAGCACAAGGCGATTTATGGTGGAAAAGTGGCTACTGTAGGGCTTTGATCGACGGAAAGAGATTCTAGATTTAAAATGTCAGCGTAGTATTACTTACAGGAAAACCCTTCAGAGAAGTATTTCCACATAAAAAACATAACATTCCAAACAAAAAAAAAACTATAAAATAATGTTTCCGTAAAGTATCTATTATTGCAATGCTCTGCTTACTGTGGTGTAAAAAAGCAACACTGAATAAACTTTATGAACAGCAAGTTTAAATGTATGCAGCTAGACTAGGTTTTGTGTGCATTTTAAGATTTCTATATGTACCAATCAGGCTTTGTATAGTATCTAAGCTTTTAATTTCCTATTCTCTATCTTGTAACCTTCTGGTTTGCTATCAGTCTGCTGCACTTGTATACATTAGGAACAGGTATTTTCTTGTTATGCTCCAAAATTATCCAATTTGCTACACCTTACATTATCGTATAATTTATTACAACATTGTTGTTAGATGATCTGACAAATAACTTGTTTTAAAATTTAAAGAGCTGCAAAATCTTTCTTTGTCTTTTAACATATACACATATATATATATATATATAGTTTTAATTACACTACCAGTTTTTGAACTTTTTAAAGACTGCTCACCAAGCCTGCATTTATTTGATCCAAAATAGTGAGGAATATTAAGGAATATTAAAATAATTAAAATAAAAAAAATAACAAAAATATATTTAAATGTAACCAAGTTGAAACAGCAATATTTAAAATATTGATATTTTTTAGATAAAAAATAATAATCCAAAATATTACTATTAATAAAAAGTAACCAACTTGAAGGGCAATACTGACATAATTAAAAGTAATATATATATATATATATATATATACTACCAGTCAAAAGTTTTTAAACAGTAAGATTGTTATTGTTTTTTAAAGAAATTTCTTCTGCTCACCAAGCCTGCATTTATTTGATACAAAATGCAGCAGAAACAGTAATATTATGAAATATTTTTACTATTTACTATTTAAAAAAAATAATAAACTGCTTTCTATTTAGATTGTAATTTATTCCTGTGATCAAAGCTAAATTTTCAGCATCATTACTCCAGTCTTCAGTGTCACATGATCATTCTAAAATGTTGATTTGCTGTTCAAGAAACTTTTTTATTATTATTATTATTATTATTATTATCAATATTAAAAACAGTTGAGTAAATTTTTTTCAGGATTCTTTGATGAATAGAAAGATCCAAAGATCAGCATTTCTATGAAGCTTTTGTAACATTATACACTATACCATTTAAAAGCTTGGAGTCAGTATTATTATTTATTTTTGGGGGGGAAATAAATTATAGAAATTAATAATTTTATTTAGCAAGGGTGCTTTAAATTGATTAAAGTGATGATAAAGACATTTATTTAACAAAAGAGTTTTTTATATTTTAAATTTCCTTCTAAACTTTCTATTCATCAAAGAAATCTGAAAAAAATTCTACTCAGCTGTTGTCAACATAATAATAACAATAAATGTTTTTTTGAGCAGCAAATCAGAATAGTAGAATGATTTCTGAAAGATCATGTGACTGGAATATTGATGCTAAAAACGTAGCTTTTAAAAGCTGAAAATAGTTAACAGTTAAAAAAAAGTTAAAATGGAAACAGTTATTTTAAATAGCAACAGTAAAATATTTTAAAATTGTGCTGTTTTTGCTGTACTTTGAATCATATAAACGCAGGCTTAGTGAGCAGAAGATACTTCTTTAGAAAACATTAAAAAAATCATACCATTCAAAAACTTTTGTCTGGTAGTGTATATTTACTTTGAATTATTTTAGCATTGCCCTTCAAGTCGGTTAATTTCTAATAATTGTAATATTTTTTATTATTTTTTTACAAAAATATATTTTTTAATATTGCCCTTTAACGTGGTTACATTTAAATAATTTAAAATTATGTTTAATTTGAATTATTTTAATATTCCTTTCAAGGTGGTTTAATGTTGAGGTGCTAAAACGTCAGGTCCACTTCAAGCAGCTCATCGTAATATCAAAATGGCATCTGACAGCAGGGCCAGACAGCTTAATTTACTGATGTGACAAGCCGAACGCTCTACAAGTCCTGTGCGTGTTCTCAGATGTTATCTCTTCTAAAGCAAACACACAATCCCATACGGCCAGTGGCCTGTGTTTCTGTGAGGACACTCCACACAAGCGGACTTTACAAGGGGAGCAAATATTTACTCTGACTACATTTAACGACCATAGAGGATTGCGGTTAAATACACTGATGTGATTAGAAGCTTCCTTACGATGAGTCGGGCTTAGAGGTGTCAAAAGATTTTCAAAAACTGCTCATTTATTTAAAAAAAAAAAAAAGAAAAGAAAAAGAAAAGTGAGTGTGTGTGTGTGTGTGTGTGTTTTTTCTCTCTATTGAAGCTTTAGAAGGTGGGTGATGACTGAAATAATCTAACTTGACAGGAATGATAATAGCATACATAAATCTTGTTGTTTTCCTTTCTGGGCTAAAGAAACAATGATTATTATATCTTCGACACATGGTGAGAATGCACACAGTGATAATACGATTTTGATTTGTAAATACACATATCCACGTATTTAAACAGTGAGAAAAAAAGAGCATGTTTGGAAAGAGATTTCTGAATGTGGTATACCAGACCTCCATCAACCAACTATCAGTGTCTTCAACAGTTAGGCAGCTGGACTGTTAATCCATTGGCAGCATTTGAAGAAAAAACTATTTGCCTCAATAACGTCTCTTTCCCAGCCAACGATATTGCAGTCAGAGAGTGAATTAAAAGTCACTCAAGTCGTAAGCTTTCCCCATGCCGTTCCCTCTCACTTCCTGTCAGGAAGAGCCCCCTCTCCGGACGCATAGCTCGCATCGGCAGGGCGCCGGCAGAATTAAGTGCCAGTTGGTGTTAGTGTGTTTTCTCTGGGCCTCCGCGGAGCCCTGCGTTCAAAGAATGCTGAGAGCAATGTTATCCACCGGCACGGAGACCCTCGTGGGTCGTTGTCTGGGGTGGAGGAGGGAAAAAAAGATGGAGAGGGGGAAAGACAACACGTGGCTTGGGCCTGCGCTTGAACCTTGCGTATGTGTTATGCCTCTCAGCGGGATCTAGGTCCGACTGTGAGATGGGGAGGGAGAAAGATTCAACCTCAGGTTCAACCGCATTCCTCTTCACTTCTGCGACATTTATGGAACTTACAAAGTTAAAAATGGGAGGACGCATGAGGCAAAGCGGTCTGCACTGAATTTTAAGTGCATACTGGCGACGTCCCTGAATAGCTCTTAATTTTGAGTTTGCATTGCATATCTTTTCAGGTACCGTAGGTCACTACTCTTAGGTATGTAAGATAAAACTAACCAAAGATAATTCATAGAAATATTAATTGTTTTACTTTTGTTTTAAGAATAGGCCTGTGTCTTGTAGTCCAAAGCAACACATATAATGTGATTGATAATGACTGTTTAAACACGCTGCACACCAAAACATATGGTTACAGACATCAGAGCTATAAAAATATAAATATAAAGAATATAAAGGGTCAGTTCACCCAAAAATGAAAATTCTGTCATTAATTACTCTCCCTCACCCGTAAGACCTTCGGAACACAAATTAAGATATTTCTGATGAAATCCGAGAGCTTTCTGATGCTGTATAGACAGCGATGTAACTACTATGTTCAAGGCCCAGAAAAGCAGTAAGGACTTTGGTAAAACAGTCCACATGACAACAGTGGTTCAACTGTAATTTTACGAAGCTACGAGAATACTTTCGTAAAATTATGGTTGAACCACTGATGTCACATGGACTATTTTTTCGACGTCCTTACTACCTTTTTGGGCTTGGGAACATTTTAGGTATGATGCTGTCTGTGCAGGGTCAGGAAGGTTTCGGATTTCGTCAAAAATATCTGAATTTGTGTTCCGAAGATGAATGAAAGCCTGACGGTTTTGGAACGACATGAGGGTGAGTAATTAATGACAGAATTTTCATTTTTGGGTGAACTATCACTTTAAATTGTGTTATAAAACACACAAAGAAAATCTTTTATAGTAGGCCAAATTACACTTAGGTAAGGGAAAACTAGTTGCTAACTAAATATATAGCAAATCATAGAGTATTTATTTTGATTTGTTTAGAAAAATTGCCACAATGCCTTCATTTACATCTAAAATAACAGTAACAGACTAAAAATACTACAGTAAAGACCTGCTAATTGCTTAACAGTAAGTTTATGCAGTATATGTGACCCTGGACCACAAAACCAGTCTTATGTAGCACAGGTATATTTGTAGCAATAGCCAAAAATACATTGTATGGGTCAAAATGATTGATTTTTCTTTTACGCCAAAAATTAGGATATTAAGTAAAGATCATGTTCCATGAAGATATTTTGTAAATTTCCTACCATGAATATATCAAAACTTAATTTTTGATTAGTAATATGCATGGCTTAGAACTTCATTTGGACAACTTTAAAGGTGATTTGACACCCTCGAATTCCAGATTGCCCTATCATAACAAACCATACATCAATGAAAGCTTATTTATTCAGAATTCAGATGATGTAAAAATCTCAGTTTCAATAAATTTACCCTTATGAGTGGTTTTGTGGTCCAGGGTCACATATAACGTTGAATAACTGTAATTACATTCATTTGTAGTTTTAAAGTGAAATACTGATAAAAATACAATATTTCAAAGTGAAAAAAAAACAAGTCATTGTATAATTTACAGTGAAAACTGTAAATTGACACTCCCAGAATTCCCTGCATGACACTTTAATTTTGATGTTTTTTTTTACTGAAATAACTGTTTCTTCTTACTTTATTTTCCTATCAGTTGTGCACATCTAATGCTGCTAAATTAAGGTTTATTGCATTATTTCAGTGGCATGTGTGTTACCATGATGGTGTTTATTATATTTATCACCATATATATAGATCTTGTGGAAGAACGTTTTTTGGTGGTTATCAGTGTATCAGTGTATTATAAAGTATATTAAAATTATAACAGTTATTGAAATACAGACAATTTTAATTAAGTCTGTAATACCTCAAATGTAGCTACCATATTTTTACAGTAAACATCTGGCAACCACAGCTTAAAACAAACTGGCAAATCAGATAAATTACAGTCACATAAGTTTTTCTCTATTTTTTTTCCCCCTGGAAAAAGTTAAGCAGATAAGATAAGCAGATCTGTAAAGTAAACAATCCTTACAGTTGCCAATAATTCACCCCCTAGTTAAACATCGGCTTCACAGGATTAAGAAGCATATCCATTTAATGACACCCGTAAAGCTAGAGGAACACAAAATCAATGCACCATATATAAGAACTACTGTATTTTTAAAACAATTGTACACAGAAACCCAAACGTGTTCCATGAACGAGTTCTCATAAACCGGTGTCTTTTTTGACACTGCGAGTACGCAGTTGAGAAATGATGAAGAGATCGAGTGTACAGCCACCGCTTAGGTTTTCACTGGACAGTCGACCGATCGATTTCTCTTTCTTTTGCTCTCCCTGCGAGTATTGATCCCAAAGTCACTGTGACTCCAGGGGGTTAAACTCTTGAGCCACTGGCCACTCTCCATCCTCTTCCTAAAGGTCAGAGGTTAAGAAATGCCAAGTGCTCAGGGGGAAGTCAGTGTCTCCAGTATGTATTGACTGACGAAGGTGCCCATCTGTTTAACAGGTTAACTCTACATTAAAGACTCCCTGGTCAGGATCATCAACAATATCAGGACAGCAGATGTAAAACAATGATGATCAAAGTAAGGTGAGAAACAAAAGATAGGCAGCTTATGAAATACATGGGGGGGGGGGGGGTCATATTGTTCAAATTAGTACACAAAACAGAGATAACCATAGCAGGCCGTTTGTGAACACGCCTGAAGACGCCGTTTCTCCCTCTTGTACTTCTGCCTTTCCATCGTGTGAGGCATTCAGAAGATAAATGTCTTAAAGAATAGATGACCTGACACAAGGTCTGAGCGGTAATGGGTGATATAGGGAAACACGGCTGCCTGACTCCCATATATATCTGACAGACACGCAGCTATCAGGAGGCCACTGTCAAGCAGACGAATGAGATGATTTCCGAACCAACTCAGCAGTCTGCAATTGCTTTTATGATGCTTATATAAAGTAGCATTTAACAAAAGACTATATTTGCAAATATTCTCATGCTTATCTACAATCAAATCCACAACAACTGTATGAACCGAGCAGTAGCTTCCACTCCTTGTCTCAATCCGGGCGGCATTATTTATTAAAAAGCTGAAACCTTTTTAAGTGATATTCTCCAGCACAACAGCAGGTGGTATATCTTCTTTAGTGAAGCAGTGTGTGTGTTGGTTGTCAAAGGGAATTAGGTTGGGTGAAACACAAGGCTTTTACACAGATGCCTTGAATGGCAAGATGAGGACACTCAAAGATGATCTTCATGTAATATGCAGGGCCTAATCTGAAGGCCTATCACTGGCAATTTCCTGAACGGTGGAGTGGATGCTTTGATAGCTGTTGTTTTACGCGTATCCTTTCTCTCTCCTCTCACCCACATTCATTATTCTTCTGCCTTCTGCTCTGTCTCTCGGTTTTGGTTGTAAGTACTGAAGGAAAGGTCTAGGTCAATGTTAGTCCAATGCTAATCAACATAATTTGTGGCATAATCTTACCACATGCACAAAAAAAATTATAATGAATAACAAATTATATATGACAAACATTGTCAATTTCTTCAAAAAGGATTTAAAGACTTATATGTAAGGCCATCATTTTTCACACATCAATTCTATCATTATTTAAGCTGCAAAGATGTCTAAATCATAATTTTTGTTGTGAAACTTCTGTTATATATACACTACCAGTCAAAAGTTTTTGAACAGTAAGATAACAGCAAGTCTTTTCTGCTCACCAAGACTGCATTTATTTGATCTAAAGTACAGCAAAAACAGTAACATTTAGAAATATATTTCCTATTTAAAAATAACTGTTTTCTATTTTAATATATTTTAAAATGTAATTTATTCCTGTGATTTCAAAGCTGGATTTTTCAGTCACGTGATCCTTCAGAAATCATTCTAATATTCTGATTTGCTGCTCTAAAATGTTGAAAATATGTTGCAGAGTACAAATTTTCAGGTTTCTTTGATGAATAGAAAGTTCAGAAGAACAGCATTTATCTGAAATACAAATTGTTTGTAACATTATACATGTCTTTATCATCACATTTGATCATTTCAAAGCATCCTTGCTGAATAAATTTAATAAATTTAATAATAATTAAATATAAAGTTATACTGACTCCAAACATATAATGGTATAGTGTATAATGTTACAAAAGCTTTTTATTTTAGATAAATGCTGATCTTTGGATCTTTCTATTCACCAAAGAATCATAAAAAAGGTACGCAACTGTTTTAAATATTGATAATAATATTATAATAACAATAAATGTTTCTTGAACAGCAAATCAGCTTAGATTAGAATTAGAATGATTTCTGAAGGATCATGTGACACTGAAGACTGGAGTAATGATGCTGAAAATGTATCTTTGATCACAGGAATAAATTACATTTTAAAATACATTCAAATACAAATTAGTTATTTTAAACTGCAAAAATGTTTCACAATATTACTGTTTTGAATCAAATAAATGCAGGCTTGGTGAGCAGAAGAGAATTCTTCAAAAATTTATAATCTGGACTCGAGGACCTTTCCCGATCCTGCCCCCTATCTCTCTCCCACTTTGCTTCCTGTCATACCTGATCTGTCCTATCATAATAAAGGCAAAAATGCCAAAAAAGAAATCTTAAAAAAAAAAAAAAAAAAAAAAAAATCTTAGTTCAAAAACGTTTGACTTGTAGTGTATATGGTATTGTTGCAGTATTACATACTTCTACATCCATTTGTATTTATAAAAAATAACAAAGGTAGAAAAAAGAATGCAAAAAAGACAAAATACAGACTCTATTTTTATGTAAGAATGAATAGTTGTATGTCTAACATAGCTCTATAGAACTATCAATAAAACACATATAAGTGAAAAGCAATAAACCACAATAGGCTTATAGAAGATGATGAAAATTGATCCTGTGTAGGGAATAAAGGGATTCGTTTCAGAGAGATGCAATAAAACTGCAGTTAAGAATCGCTGTCTAACAGCAGAGCAACCCTCCTGATCCTGAGTGATTAAAAACTAGTCTGTGACCCTAACCTTCGACCTCTAGCCCCAAACCTACTCCATCTTGTACCATAGATATTAATTAGAAAATTTGTGCAGACGGTACCGCATCCGCCTGGATTCTATTTTGGGATGAGAAGGAAATGTAAGCAAAAGAAACCGAATCCATCAACATCCTCCCTTTCTCAACGCCTATTCTGGCAGCAAATACACTGCTTTGTTTCCCATCTACGACAACAGCACTTCCTGTGCAGGGATGTCCTGATTAACCACAGGATCAATGGGAGACCCCAAACTTCTTCCAGACTTTCCGAATAAGAGAAAGAAAAAAAAAATTCTTCCACATTCATAAAACAAAATTACCCCCCCACACTGTGTAATTTAACTGGGGGTAAACAGGTCTCAAGACCTCATTTGAGCTTTCCTGTCTTTTCCACGCTTTCTCCCCCCACAATAAAACTACATTTGTATCAGTATGAGAGAAAATTAGTCGGGATGATTTATTGAAGTAATCAGCAGCAACGCAGCCTTTTCGTTGCAGCGCAGGGCCTGCAATGTGCCGCCACTGGAACGGGGTTTGGGCCGGAGGCTTTTTTTTTTCAGTGGAGGCAGGCAGAACCCAAATTCTCTCCTTTGATTAGATTAGCATTACACAACAGCGTGACAGATATGACAAATAGGTGCATTAGAGCGTGTCATTTATTCCCTCTTTTCTAGATGCTTGGGTTCACAGAGGGACCCCCACCTCACGCCTCACTTCTGCAAATATATGCGGCCCCTGAAACCCCGTCTGATCTCTCTGGATTACCTTCAGAGAGGGTTACAGCAGAACGAGAAGAGCTTTGTTTCTGAAAATAAAGCACCAAAGAAAGAGACAACGAGGAGTGCTTATGTGTTATTACTCATTTGTATGTAAACCATGATTTATTCTCACCTTTGTCCATGGATTGCTAATACTGAATAATTGAATAAACATTGCTCAAGCAAAATGATTATCACTGTAGAACTCTAGTAACCTAGACTTAATGTAAGTGTGTGTGTGAAGTGACACAATATCACACACTTCAGTGACTCTCCTCCTCTAAGGGCAATCTATGGCTACCTCCATTAGTCCCCGTCACACACACTCAAAAGGGTGCATATGCACACATGCTCACTGTTTCACCACTAGCTTCATCTTAAAAAATACTGACATATGCACTCATAACTCAAACACTGACACTCTAAATTTTCAATGTAAATGGGGATATACCATAGACCTCTAATGGTTTTATATAAAGTTTATTATAACGACTACAGGCTAAGCCTATACAATCATCCTAACTCATTTAAAACCTTCTCTCTAAATCCCTTGATTCTAAATTTTAACCAGTATTAAAGCTTAATATCATAATCCCAATAACTTGAATTAAACATGATTTCATATAGCTCTATTTTCTCTATTATACTTATCTTAGACAGCCAAGTTTTCATGGTGGTTAATTCATGTTTTTTTTTTTTTTTGTTAAAAATCTGTATATTTATAAATACATATAAACTGCCATTCAAAAGCCTGGGGTCAGTAAGATGTTTAATGTTTTTTAGAGAATTCCCTTATTCTCATCAAGGCTGCGTTTACTTGATCCAAAACCCAGAAAAACAACAACAATATTGCTAAATATCATTACAGTTTTAAATAACGGTTTTCTCTTTTAATATATTTTAAAATATAATTTATTCCTGTGATTTGCATCCAGTCATTTACTCCAGTCTTCAGTGTCACATGATCATTCAGAAATCATTCTAATATGCTAATTTATTACTTTTATTATCAATGTTTGAAACCGTTGTGCTTCTTTTTTATTTTATTTTTTTCAGGATTATTTAATAAATAAAAAGTTAAAAAAGAACAGTATTTATTCAGAATAGAAATAAGTCTATGCTATCACTTGAACAATCAATTGAACAACTGAACACATCCTTAGTGAATAAAAGTATTAATTTCTTTCAAAAAAGGAAGAATAAAAATGTACTGACCACAAACTTTTTAAATGGTAGTTTATATTGTTACAAAAGATTTTTTTTTAAATAAATGTGGTTCTTTTTAATTGTATTTATTAAAGAATAAAGTATCACAGGTTCCAACAAAATATTAAGCAGCACAACTGTGCTGATAATAAATAATTGACAATAAATCCTCATATTAGAAGGATCATGTGACATTTAAGACTGGATTAATGATGATGAAAATTCAGCTTTGCATCACAGGAATAAATAACTTTTTAAAATATTTTCACATAGAAAACACTTATTTTACATTGAAATAATATTTCAAAATATTACTGTTCTGGATTTTTGATCACATAAATGCAGCCTTGATGAAACTTCTTATGCTCATCAAGGCTGCATTCATTATATACATATGTAGATGGATAGATAGATAGATAGATAGATAGATAGATAGATAGATAGATAGATAGATAGATAGATAGATAGATAGATAGATAGATAGATAGAAAGAAAGAAAGAAAGAAAGAAAGAAAGAAAGAAAGAAAGAAAGAAAGAAAGAAAGAAAGAAAGAAAGAAAGAAAGAAAGAAAGAAAGAAAGAAAGAAAGAAAGAAAGAAAGAAAGAAAGATAGATAGATAGATAGATAGATAGATAGATAGATAGATAGATAGATAGATAGATAGATAGATAGATAGATAGATAGATAGATAGATAGATAGATAGATAGATAGATAGATAGATAGATAGATAGATAGATAGATAGATAGATAGATAGATAGATAGATAGATAGATAGATAGATAGATAGATAGATAGATAGATAGATAGATAGATAGATAGATAGATAGATAGATAGAAAGAAAGATAGAAAGAAAGAAAGAAAGAAAGAAAGAAAGAAAGAAAGAAAGAAAGAAAGAAAGAAAGAAAGAAAGAAAGAAAGAAAGAAAGAAAGAAAGAAAGAAAGAAAGAAAGAAAGAAAGAAAGATAGATAGATAGATAGATAGATAGATAGATAGATAGATAGATAGATAGATAGATAGATAGATAGATAGATAGATAGATAGATAGATAGATAGATAGATAGATAGATAGATAGATAGATAGATAGATAGATAGATAGATAGATAGATAGATAGATAGATAGATAGATAGATAGATAGATAGATAGATAGATAGATAGATAGATAGATAGATAGATAGATAGATAGTAAGATAGAAAGAAGGAGGTCTGGTGAGATTTAAGTCACTTTTGGGGGCAATTTCTTTCCCAAACTATAGCGAAGGACACACACGCACATGAACACAGAGCTCTGCTATCAATCCTTCATCCTACTTGCCTTAAATACTCTCTGCAAAACCTGATGGGGAGGCCGATCGATCGTGAAATGCTATCAATGTTGCATTATCCTCTGTGACTGGCTATATGACCAAGGCCGTTACATTGGGTCAAGACCCCTGACCTTTGAACTCATATCAACAGCATTAAGAAGGGCTCCCTGGCTATTTTTTCTGGACTTCTGTCTATACTCCTAGCTTAGTAAGACAGGAACCGGGCTGGCAGTGTGAAGATAACACCTGCAACAATTAATTTATTAAGAGTAAAGAAGAGAAGGGGGGACAAGAATAACTTAAGGAGAGATGGACGAATGACATACCTGAGAACACAGCAGCATGACCAGTTCAACCACGGAACTGCTGGACTTCATGCACACAAGACCTACAGAGAAATGGATTATTTAATTTCAGAGAAAACTTTTGACCATAACTGATGATTAAGATTTTGAATGTATAGTTAAACCAAAAATGATTCAGACACCAGATATAATTTTTGATCATTTTTTACTAGTGGGTGCAAGACACTAGTTTATTTATGTAAGTAAGGATAGCAAAATAAAGTAAACTGTGACATAGTATACTCAAAAATTCTTCATAGAGTAGACTACCAGTTATCAAGATGATTTTGTAATCACACAGTTTAACACAGTTCTTGTCATACTGTATTACCATTTTCTAAACTATAGCGAATAAACTGTGATAATGTGAGAAATGTTAAAGGTGTCTGATTGTAACAAAAATGGGTTTTGTTGAAATTTGTATTTAAATAAATAGCAGATAAAATTATCAGAAATATATGGAAGCCGTCGGCGCCGATAGCCTTGTGGGCAGCGCGCCGATATACAGCGCTGTTGCGCTCCGGGCGTCCCGTGTTCGAATCCCGACTCGAGGACCTTTCCCGATCCCACCCCCTATCTCTCTCCCACTTCGCTTCCTGTCATGTCTGATCTGTGCCCAAAAATAAATCTTTAAAAGAAATATATGGAAGCCCATTTCAGTCCATGATTTAAAATGGTAAAAATTGTTATTGTGTCGTACAGTATTTCACAATTCTGACTTTTTTTTTTCTCAAAATTGCGTGATACAAACTCGCAATTTTGACTTTTTTCACAAAATTGTGATATAAACCTGCAATTACAAATTATAAAGACAGAATTATGAGATACAAACTCGCAATACTGACTTTTTTCTTAAAATTTTGAGATATAAACTGGCAATTTCGAGAAATAAAGTCATAACTGTGAGACATAAACTCACAATTCTGACTTTTTTCTCTGAATTTGAGTTTATAACTCGCAATTGTGACTTTTTTTTTGCAAGTTTATTTCTTGTGATTTCAACATTTTTCTGAGATATAAACTTGTGAGATATAAACTTACAATAGCGATTTATAAGGTCAGAATTGTGAGACAAACTCAGTTCAGAGAACAAAATTGGACTATATAACTTGCAATTATGAGTTTATATCTCAAAATTAAAAAACTGCATGAAAAAAGTCAGAATTGCGAGATAAAGACTTGCATTTGCGGGAAGAAAGCCAGAATTTTCTCAAAATTGAGAGTTTGTATCTCAGAATTTTGATTTAATTTCTCAGAATTGTGAGTTTATATCTTCCATTTCTGAGAAAAAAGTCAAAATTGTTAATTTGTAATACCAATTCTGAGAAAAAAGTCGAAATTGTGAGATACAAGTCGCAATGACCTCAGAATTCCGACTTTAAAACTTGCAATTACAAGTTTATATCTCACGATTCTGAGAAAAAAAAAATAATTTGTTTGAAAAAAGTCAGAATTGTGGGATATAAACTTGCAATTGCGAGAAAAAGGTCAGAATTGCAAGATATAAACTCTCATTTACAAGAAAAAAGTCAGAATTGACCTAACTGACTTAATTTTAAAAAGTCAGAACTGTGAATTTGTATCACCAATTCTAAGAAAAAAAGTCAGAATTGTGAGATGAAAGTCGCAATGACTTTTTTTTATTTTTTATTGAGTGATGAAAACTGGCTTCCATATAAATAAGCAACACAGGTTTTATAGATTACTTTTGTAAACCATCTCAGTTTCATATATTTTGTAAATAATTTGGCAAATACAAACTGGGCTATGGACTGTTGTAACTGTTGTGCTGAAATCTATACTGAATCAAACCTTTTTTCTACTGATGTCATATGTCAAATTAAGTATTATTAAAGGAAAGAAATGTATCCACATTAAAATCATTTCCTTCTTCAGTGTCTGTTTTGCTGACACACATTTGTGAGTGCTCTAATTCTGCACCATCTTGAGGGGTCAAAGAGTATTGATGACCTTAATGAACCTACATGATGCTACTGTAAACTAATACATGTTTGAGCCTTGTATTACATGAGACTAAATATGGCGAGCATATGTTCTATTGATCTGAAATACAGCTTTAAAGAAGCTGCTAGGGAACTACATATGCCGAATGCACGCAAAAGATTTAACATGAAATCTAAAGGTGAGAATAACCAGCAAGCTGGAGAAAGAGGAAGGAAGGAAGCATTTTTGTTTTAAGTGGCTCTCTAAAGTCGCCCTGCAGCTATCAATCAGCGTTTCATTTCTCTGGGTGGCAGTGGACAGGCCAAACACTCGTACGTGTGTGCTGACCTCTGACCCTGTGCTCTATAAAAGAACACTGCTATTATAATCATCGAGTTAAAAGATACTTCCAGCCACATTTACTGCTTAAATTTGGTTAGAGGGGAGAGAGGGGGGTATGGGTGCTTTCATAAAATACTGGGAGTGATGAGATGTCTCTGTGTTTGAGTGTAATGATGTGTAAATGAGTACAGGCCTTTAGTGTGACTGCAACTATTAATACAATGCATTTGTGTGAAATATTCCACAAATGTCAGTAATAAGAGTAGAAGAGCAGCTCACTGGTGCCCTCGATGAGCAGCTCCTGTCCATGACTGCCCAGCAATGTGCGAGACAGGAACGGTGCGAAATCCACAAAAATCTCTCGGAGTAAAGGAGCAGCCTTCTCCAGAGCATGTTCCAACCTCTCTGAAATACTGAAAACACACACAAACACACTTTGTTTAATATTTAACAGACTGTGACTGTGAAATATAAATATGAATATGAAATAACAGATTGTTAAATTAAATCATGCATTTCAAATAAATATATCTAAACATATAGATTGTTTAAAATACGGAATGAGATTTCAGTTTAAAGCGGAGACCTCATGTTGGGGGCGGAGCTCTGGGTCACTGGGGATAAAGCAGGGACAGATGGCAGGTTGGAGCTGGTGGAGGTTCCTCCTGGAGAGAATACAAGCAGTAAACAACTCATTACCCGAATACACACACGCCAAACAAAACAGGGATGCATTAAGTTAAAGCAAGCACATGTTTCGTGAATGAACCTTTACCAATTCTAGAGATTAGAGCTGGGTGGTACGACTGTAAATAATGTTACTATAATGTTTATACTAGTGATACACAGAGATTAGAGAAAGCTAATCATTTGACATCATTATTATGATCTTGTCTAAAGGCAGAAACAAATGAATTATGTGAATTAAAAAATATGTAAATATCTGTATTGCATTATATAGGTTTTTGGACATTTTTTCATCTGCACTGATATCGCTAAAAATATGAATCCGTGAGTAAATGTTTTCCTATCTACTGCAGCAGTTTTCTTAAATGCACATGAGAATTACATTTAACCACTGTTATTTATACATGTATAAGCACTATTTAACAACATAAAATAACCCATATTCATTGCTATTTAAAAGTTTGAGGTCAGAAAGTGTTTTAGGTAACACTTTACAATAAGGTTTAATTAGATAATGTTAGTTAATATATTAACTGACATTAACAAGCAATAAAAAAGTAGATTACAGTGTTTATTAATCTTTGTTAATGCTAGTTAATGAAAATAGACTAGTTCATTGTTAGTTCATGTTAATTTACAGTGCATTAACTAATGTTAATAAACAACTTGTGATTTTAATAATGCATTAGTAAATGTTGAAATTAACATTAAGATTAATATGTGCTGTAGATGTACTGTGTATTTTTAGTTCATGTTAACTAAAGTAGTCAACTAATGAACCTTATTTATAAGTGTTAATGTTTTTTTTAAGCAAAAATACATTAAAATGATAAAAACATTTATAATATTATAGAAGATTTCTATTTTAACTGAATGCTGTTCTCTTGAACTTCCTATTCATCCAAGACTCCTAAAATAAATAAATAAATGTTTCCACAAAAAAATATTAAGCAGCACAACTATATTTAACATTGATAATAAGAAAATATTATATGTGACCCTGGACCACAAAACCAGTCTTAAGTCGCTGGGGTATATTTGTAGCAATAGCCAAAAATACATGGTATGGGTCAAAATTATTGCTTTTTCTTTTATGCCAAAATCATTAGGAAATTAAGTAAAGATCATGGACCATGAAGATTTTTTGTAAAATTCCTCCTGTAAATGTATCAAAATTAAATTTTTGATTAGTAATATGCATTGTTAAGAACTTAATTGGGAGAATTTAAAGGTGATTTTCTCAGTATTTTGATTTTTTAGCACCCTCAGATTCCAGATTTTAAAATAGATGGATCTCGGCCAAATATTGTCCTATCCTAACAAACCATACATCAATAGAAGGCTTAATTATTGAGCTTTCATATGATGTATACATCTCAGTTTTGTAAAATTTAACCTTATGACTGGTTTTGTGGTCCAGGGTCACATATTATAATTAGTGCCAGGCAAAAGATTAATCGTGATTAATTGCATCCAATATAAGTTTTTGTTTACACAATATACTGTATGTGTAGACTGTGTATATTTATTATGCATATATAAATGCACACACATGCATGGATATATTTAAGAAAAATATGTTTATATTTGAAATATATTTACATATAATTTTAATCATATGGATAAAAATGTATACCTGTTTTGCCTGGCAATAATTACAATATTCAAAATATTACTCTTTTATTGCATTATATATATATATATATATATATATATATATATACACACACACATACATGCATATATATTTTATATTTATATTTTATTTATTTATTTTTTTCATATCATATAAATGTTGCTTTGGTGAGCTTAAGAGACTTTACAATGGAACAGTAGTGTTTTGTTTTGTTTTTTTACAAAAAAAGTAAACATTAATCCAAGCAATAATAATGCATGTGAAAATGCAAATGAATTACTGAATCATGAATTGATCACCTAATAGAGACGGTCTGAAGTAATGAACACAGAAATAAACGGACCAAATACTTCACACCAGTTATGCTACTGAAGCTTAAACACAGACTCTATTAACACGTGTGTAATCATTGTATTTCTCGCTAAACGGGAAAGGATCAGATAGAATTAGTCTAATGACACTTAACAGCCAAATAAAGTGCATTAAAATAAATCACAATAATCACAATGTTCCATTGACAATATTCATATTTTAACATCCTGGTAAAACCAACCTGATCTCATGACGAAAACATACCTGTGGGAACTTTTTCCCAAGAAGCGAAAAATACACCGCCATGTATGTTTTGTGACACATTTGATGTGAAATGTCCACTGAATGGCACTAAAAGAGTGTTACGTTTTTTCCCCTGAACAGATGAACGTACATATGGTATGTTTTATGTGACGTGGGTTTCGTACACGTCACCGCAGTCCTGACTTGAAATGACCGTTAAGCGTCGCTATAAGTCTAATGCTCCATGACGTTTTAAAATAACGTACCATCTGCACTACACCTAAACCTACCCGATAGTAGGAACAAAAGCAAATGTGATGTAAAAACACAAATGCAAGCATGCCGTTTAGATTGTTTTTCGATCTCTCAGCTTTATCTCTTTCATCAGGATTTGTACCCAAGAATTCTGCATTCTAAGTCCAATTCCGTGTCAGCTGACCTACTGAGCAAACATGTTACATATATAATGGAAAGCGAAACATATAGAGCTGCAACCATAACTGTGTATGAAAACGATTACAAGTGCTTGATGTTTTACCGCCTCTAGTGTTCATTTCTGTTGGAAAGTGCAGTTATATGTACTTATTGGTATGTATTTTGCATCTTGCAAAACAATTCCCACAGGTACAGTTTTTGTCATGAGATCAGGTAGCATAAAACAACCCTTTCCTGCTGCTATCTACAACACTTTCACATGTGAGAAGAGTAAAGATCTATGTTAAAGCCCTGACACCATGTGAAAGGAGCTTTAGCTGAATGATAGCTCTGCTCTCGTTAGCATTCATGTAAAATAAGCATTAGAGCAGCTCTTACACTCCCCCTGATAAAACAGCCCATAAATTCATTAGTCCTGCGTGTGGCTGTGATTAGTGTACAAATAATTATATGCCAATAAATTTCATCCTGCCCCTGTAGGTGTCACATTTTGGGCTAGTGAAGGTCTTGGCACGATCATGCTCTCTCTCACAGGATCACACCACAATAAATCTGCATACACTAATATCTTTACACACACGCGCACATACACACACACACACACACACACACACACACAGGGTCTCAGGGCAGGTATAACTCTTGCAGCAGTGTGGAATGTTCCTGGCTGTGGGGACAGCGGCTCTTTAAGCACCAACATGTGCGTCTGCGGAGAGACTCCCGCTCGCAGATGAAGTAGCCACTTCAAACAGCTCGGAGAAAATTAGCTTATCTCTATTCAGCTGGGACCTGCCCCTTTCCTTGTGCGCACACACACATACACAAGAGAACCATAAAAATACAGACAAGCTTAAAACTACATAGCATGAGATATAGACCCATGAGTACACTACTTCAAAGACAAGAAAAGCTAAAGGGAACTAAAAACAATCCCTTCACGCACAAAGGATCGTGTGTGCACGCACATGTTGGTTTCAAAATAAAAGGACATCACATAGACATAATGATTTTTAGACTGAGATGATGATAATGTTGGCATACTTGTTTATATGATTAGATCTACTGAAAAACATGATTTGTCTGATTTTAAAATTGTGAAAAACTTGCAATTCTGACCTTTTCTCAGAATTGAGATAAACTTGAAATTAGGAAATTAAGTCAGAATCGCGTAATATAATCTCACAATTGTGAGTTATTAAGTCAGAATTGCAAGGAAAACTTGGAATTCTGATTACTAAAGTCAGAACTGCTAAATATAAACTCAATTTATACTCAATATAAACAATTCTGAGTTTATATCTCACAATTGTGACTTTCTAATAATTGCAAGTTTACATCTCGCAATCATGACTTTTTCTCAGAATTGTAAGATAAACTCGCTATTACGAGTTCTGAAGTCAGAATAGTGAGATTTAAACTCACAATTCTGAGAAATGAAGTCAGAATTGCATGATATAAGCTCGCAAATTGTGTTATAAAGTCAGAATTGCAAGAAAAACTCAGAATTCTGATAAAGTCATATAAACTCACAATTCAGATTTTTTTTTTCTCAGACTTGCGAGTCTATATCTTGTAATTCTGACTTTTCTTCTCAAAATTGAGAGTTTATATCTCGCGATTCTAACTTTATAACACATATCTTATTTTTCCCCCTCAAAACTGGCCTTTATAACTTGCAATTGCGAATTTATCTCACAATTCTGAGAAGAAAAATAATTGCGAGAAAAGTCAGAATTGCAAGATACAAACTCACATTTGCAATTCTGACTTTATTATATAATTTATAATTGTGAGTTTAAATAAACAGAGCCTTGGTGAGAATTTTTAAAAACAACAACAAACTTTTTAAAACAGTAGTGCATATTTATACTTTATGGATATCCGTTTCTGCCACAGAATAAAAAATAAAAAAGGTAATTGCGACTTTTTATCTCACAATGCTGACTTTTTTCTCAGAATTGTGAGATATAAACTCACAATTCTGACAAATCTGAGAATTGTGAAATACAAACTCTGACAACTTAATTAATTCTGAATCGCAATTGTGAGTTATAAAGTCAGAATTGCAAGAACAACTCAAAATTCTGATGAATAAAGTCAGAATTGCGAGATATAGACTTAAAATTCAGATTGTCTATATATCGCAATTGTGACATTTTTTCTCAAAACTGCGAGTTTATATCTTGCAATTCTGACTTTATAACATGCATTTGCAAGTCAAGTCAGAATTGACTTGCAATTCTGAGAACATATCTACATTTTTCCCCCTTAAAACTGGCCTTTATAACTCACAATTGCCTATTTATATCTCACAATCCAGAAAAAAAAGAATTGCGAGAAAAGTCAGATTCTGACTTTATTTATTGCAATTTTGAGTTTATATCATGAAATTCTGTCTTTATAATTTGCAGTTGTACGTTTATATATCACAATTTTGAGAAAAAAGTCAGAATTCCAAGCTTGTATCCCAGAATTCTGAGAATTTTGAGATAAAAAGTTGCAATAACCTTTTTTAATGTTATTCAGAGGCAGAACAAAAATTTATCTAGAAAGATCTAGAATTTATCTGAAACATCTTTAAAACATTAAAACTACTAAATTAGTAGTTGGGTTATTAAAATTCTGATTATGTCTAATAACAGTGATTGTAAAGGAACACAGGATGAAAGTGAAGCTCTAAACTTTGGTAAGGTGCAGTTATTGACAGGCTCTTTCATGAAGGCACTCACCTGGGGCAGACTCTGTGCTCTGATCAGTTTCTCCTGCAGACACCACTGACACACTGCTGACTGGAGTCCCACCTGAGGATGCAGCAGTGGCTGATGGGACGGATGCAGCTGCGGAGATTGTACTCATTCCTGGTGAGGGAGCCCCACCCATTTTCTTGGGTGCCACAACAACACTCCTGTAAAAGAAAGAACGGACAAGACAATAGTTAATTAATGTATTGATAAAAATTAGTGGTGGGCCGTAATCAGCGTTAACGTGCTGCGTTAACGTGAGACTCTTATCGGGCGATAAAAAAAATATCGTCGTTAATCTATTCTCAAAGTTGGGTTGGGAGCTGGGTCTAAACTATGTAAGATATGATGACTTTCACCTTGATATTTGAGCGCGGATGACGTATACCTAGTGGAATTGCACTGTAGGGGGCGAGAACGAGTCTTCAACTTCTGTGAAATTACCACATCAAATGAGACGTGCAAACATGGATGGATGCAGTTATGAAGCCGCTTCAGGGCAGGTGCGTGCGTCGCTAGACCCTTTTTACTGGGGCACGTGCCCCAGTGAAAATCTGCTGTGCCCCAGTAAAATCTCAAGTTGAGTTATAATTTACTTTGATAATCCCGCAATAAAGACATTAAACTATATGCAACAACTGAATTGACGCTTCTAAAAGCAACGCACTTTAATGGAAGACTATGCACGCAGATAGGCTATCCATGCCCATACACAGACGCGCACGTCGTGCAGCCTTTTGCACAGAAGTACTTGGTTACACAAGTTTGTATAGGTAATTATGTTGTAAATGCAATTGTCAAGCAGTTTGTGATGCATTTTGGAAACAGGAGATGAGTGCCTGGTCTAATGCGCCACCTGGCCAGTTCTCGAAGACTTACTTTTAGTCATTATTTGGGTAGCACACATATTCTGCAAATGCCTTCATTCGAATTCAAATTAGCCATTTTAATCTAGATTAATTCCAAGATTTAATCTAGATTAATCTAGATTAAAAAAATAATCTATGCCCACCCCTAATAAAAATACTTCTATTTTTTACTTCTAAAAAACTATATGCTTGCGTTGTATGTTGAGCTGTTCCTCTAAGCCTTGCTCTAATGTCTTTTTTATTTCCACTAACAAACAGAAAGCAGACTCTGATGCTCTGATAAATACACCAGAGCTAGAGAATCAAGTACTCCGTCAAAAAACCATTAGCTCTTGTTCCATCGTCGGCCCTGTAACGATCAGACTGATGATGTTGGCTAAATATGCTGCACATAATGTGATTTAGCATAAAAAGCCGCCCGGCTCACACAACACAAGAAGCCCATTTACCGTGTTAGTGTAATTAGAGCCCTGTTTCCCTGACACAGAATATTCCATAATGGCAGCATCTATCTTCCGCCCAATCAATGGCCTCCCAGCTCCTGTCACTCAGAGCTCTAAACTTTGTGATTGATTAAAGCTGGCGGTGTGTTATGGTCTAGAAGCTACTGTGTGTCACTGTACAGTGTCATGTCTTGCGTTATCTGATAAACAAGCTGTTTTGTGGTTAGGTATAGACTGAAAGACTGAAAATGTCTTCTAAATTTGAGTTCATTCTGAGGGTTGTGCTCTGTTTACATATTAGGAAAATGTCTAGATACACTTGACTAAATGTATGTTTCTAATGACCTCAAAAACTGTACAATCTGGTGATTTATGCTTATGTTTGAAATTAGGTTTGTAGACAAAAATCAATATTCACTTCATGTTGTTTTTCGTCTTGTTTCTTTTCTGTGGGACTTAAAGTCCCCATGAAATCAAAATTGTTTTTGGCTTTTATTATGAGTAAGTTCACCTTTATGTTATCTACAACCTAGTGTGCTCCGAAACAATCACAAAATTTGCATTTACAAGATAGAAGCATTCAAAACTTACAGTCTCTAATTTCCGACAATAATCGATGAACGATTTTGATGATATCACCTTGCATTTCAACTTCTTCTGTCCTATCAAATGCTCTCTAAAATCCGAAGCGTCCCGCCCCTTAAACTATAAATAGATGCTGAACCTGCAGCTGAAATCGGTCACTTGTTCACAGGATTTGTTTTTTTTTTTTCTGTAAGATGAACGATTCAGTGTACATATGTTTTCCATTGGGGCAAAAGAAGTCTGGTTGCGCACACACAGTCTGCTCTGGTCCAGAGAAAAAAATAGCACAGATCGGATCATACGAGTCAATCGGTGCAGACCACAAAACATATTGGATCCCATTTGAATTCTACACAGAATGTTATATTTTACAGCAATATGAATGAGATTGTGGCTGACATACGCTGTCAAATGCGGCTTTACTGAGCTCAATGGCTCTGGCCCAAGTTGTGATATAAACAAAAAGTTATTAGCTATTTAAAAAAAGGGGGGCAAGGCCTGTTTGATATGTCCCACCCTGTCTTCCTGTTTTAGTTGAAATTACGCCAACACAGAATAATGCTGTGTGTTCCAAAGCACTTCAGTGGACCTTTAAAATTAGAAATTTTTTGATGGCTCTTCATGCATTTTCTTTACAAGGATAGTTTATAATTATCACAGTTATCAAACCCTAAAAAGACAATAAAGAACTACTGAATGGCCCAAAAAAATTAAGATAAACAAAAAAAGGTCTGACGCCATTGGCACCACTAAAATCAAACGTTATTGGCTCTTGCTTAAGAGCTGCGATGGAGGGGAAGATTTTCAGTGAATAATGACGTAAACTTTGGTCTGTTCCTATTGTTTGTCTGGCAGGACAAAACTCAGAACACTAAAATAGACTTGTATCGACCAGTAAGTGTTTCCAGTAAGACACTTTGGTGCTGGCAGTGATTTTGTTGTTTTCTGGACAAACTGGAAAAAAATTCTAAAACAATCAAGTCAAAGTTTAAAGTGTTTTTTTTTTTTTTTTTTTTTTTTTTTAGAGTTGCAAATCATGGAATTAGTTCTTGGATTTTTTTTTTTTTTTGTCCTGAACAGTGTGAGCAAGACTTTTTCTCTTCATCAACAATTCAACAGTCTTAGCCATGGACATTTTTTTTTTTTTGGGGGGGGGGGGTTTCAGGTCCAAATTTCTTCTTCATATGCAGGTAACCAGACACTATCAGATGGCTCAGGAATTACATCATGCTTCTCACCCTGACATTTACCAACTGGATGGTTAAGATTTTATCATTATACACATTTGTGTACATATGGGCCATGCTACAGAATTGGTGGAAACTACTATCCCACAACCCCCCAAAAAAACATATTAAAAAGCATTCAAATGTATTTAAATCATATTAAGGGTAACACTTTACAATAAGGTTCATTAGTTAACATTAGTTAACCACATTAGTTAACATGAACTAATAATGAACTGCACTTATACAGCATTTATTAATCTGTGTTAATGTTAATTTCAACATTTACTAATACATTATTAAATTTTTGTTAACATTAGTTAATGCAGTGTGAACTAACATGAACAAACAATGAACAACTGTATTTCCGTTAACTAATGTTAATGAAGATTAGTAAATACAGTAACAAATGTATTGCTCATGGTTAGTTCATGTTAGTTAATACATTAACTAATGTTTAACTAATGAACCTTATTGTAAAGTGTTACCATATTAAGTTATTACTATATTTTGAAATCCACAATAATATTTAAAATATCTGTAAGCTTAATATATGTGAAATCATCATTTAGTGGGCGGTTGCAAATTGGGAAATGGTTGTCCCGAGCCCTAACCCCTAAAGTTCAATTTATGAAAATGATATTGAAATCATTTGAAATATGTTAAATATAAAGCAAATAATAATTCCATTTTATTCTATTGTTGCTTTAAAAAAATATCTTTTTGATGAAACTAATTTTCATGTTACTACTAAAACAGTGTATGTTTTAGTCTATTGGCTGAGACTGGTTTTAACTACTGACCCCTACATTTATGACCAGGAAATATCTATGTGTCACTCTTTCTCATAGCTACATGGTGAGTAGATAGGTCCCATCATTTTGATGAAAATGTGTTCAAAAGTATGAAAAATCTGTATGTAACTTTAAAGAATGTCACTACCAAACACCATTTTTCTTTAATTAAACATATTTTTGGGAGTTATTCCATAACTTTTAGTTTTTATATATGTACAACAGATCAGAACATGCTAATTAGCATTTTTAGCTAGGTTCAAAAGTAGCTAAAATAGCCACTACCGAAACATTTGGAGAAGTTTCGGTAAAGACATCTTTGTTTTTTGGGTATTATCCCATATAACTGTCACTACTGTAACAGTCACAACCGAAACATGGCATCATTGTTTCGGTAGTGACAAAAGGGAACACATAATCCTTTATTTGGTGGAAATAAACAGAATTCTAGTACAGTTATGCAAATGTTTGGTATTTTAGTATGTTTTAGTAGTGTTTTAGTAGTGTTTTAGTAGGTTAAAAGTCTGTAATGTGGTGTGGTCGCTACCAAAACATTACTGCCACTACCTGAAAATGTGCTGCCACAACCGAAACATGGGATGTTTTGTCAAAAATAAAGTAGAGTGCATTATCAACTAAGACGTTGTAAGTGTTTGGTTCAATATATATTCAAACTAATGAATGGTTTGAAATCAGTATGATCAACCTTTTGCCTTTTACAATGAAAAATTGGATTCAAAATACAACAAATCACATAAATCACACTTGAAACATGTTGAAATAAACCAATTCTGTAGAATGGCCCATATGTCAGAACACATACACGCATTCAAACAACATACTTGAAAGTAACAAGTGAACAAGTGAAAGCGCATTACAGGAGAAATGCAAAAAAAAAATGCATTTGCACAGACAGAAACCTTATTTACGCCTTCAAGACTTTTAGATACAAATCCTAGGCTTCCTCTACATGAAGCTGGTTGAGAAAGTGTCTCAGGGATAAAATATAAAATACTTTTGATGTGTTTGTCATATGTTCATTTGTGTTATAACACTATTATAATGACTTATGGGTAGGTGCATCGCTGTGTCCTAATTTTGACTACTGTACCATTAGTTTGTAAAAATAATAATAATATAGTATAATTAAAGAAAAGGTTGCATGTTGAAGTAAACCAGGGAGGAAACAGATTAAACAGAAAGTAACCATGGTAATCCTTTCAAAATAACAAATGGTAAAAATGTTTACAAGATAAAGAACACATCAGTATTTAAAAGCCTTCATAATGTTGTCACGGCTCTCGGCTGCATTCTACATTGTCTAGAGGTAAAAATGGAAATGGTTCATATCAGCTGAAAGCCATGACAGAGCTCTGGCCTTTCACAGTGGCTAGTGTTGAGTTTATCAGTGCTGACAGAGGGGGTAATGCTACGCAGTCACCAGCTCCTCTCCAGAACACTTCCACAGAGACGCTACAGACTGAGGAGGCACGCCAGCGTCAGATAAGAACCGTCTAGGATAGACCGCTTCAAACGTCCCGCTGGAAGTTGCCTACGAGCTAAGGCACGAGAACGAGAGTGTTCTCACACCATTTCTAAACATCTGATGTCTCCTTAACTTGAAAATATCCAGTCCAAGAAAACGAAAAGAATGTATAAACTGGAAAGCTCACGGTATCACGCTAATGACATCAGCATTTGCTGTCCAGCAGTCCACCGTTCCAAAAACTCTATTAGAGCGCATTTCTGTTCTCTCTCAAGTGCGTGTTTAGCGTCGACCGCTGGTGGGATGGTGGGGGTGGACGGCTGCTGACAGAGGGGGGGTGAGCGGCTGCAACATCCATCTGCTCAAAGGCGCAGGTTTTAAATTATTCAGCACACCATTAGCCACACTTAGCCCCAACTCACTACCGCTGTCAATTAATCAGAGCTGCCAGGTGTATACCACCAGACGAGAGGCCAGTGCTGACCAGCGTCCATGGAGTTTGGATTCCAGACGCTGAATTATTTAGCAGTTTTAACCAACACTCCCGGAGACGACATGTAAACAGCATGTTTCCCGTAATCTGCACAAATGTGAGATCGGGTGCGAGGAAATGTGTGGGAGAAACTGATCTTACTGGACATGGATCGACATTTTCAACTGATGTTTAACAAAGACTGAACAATCAGCTTGCTCACATAGAAACGCTGCTTTAAATTAGTCTTACTGGTGGTAAGTTTTATACTGTTCTCTTTTATTTATTTTTTTATTTTTTTTCTTTTATTATTATTATTATTATTATTATTATTTTACATTTAAAAAATGTACTTCTTTGGTGTCATCTTTGGAACGTACAAAGCTACAAAGATGATACCAGAAATATTAGTTTTGTGTCATAGATAAAAACAGAAAAGGCCTCTAAGTTTCTTTCTTTCATTCATAAATAAACAAACACATATTTAGTTGATAATGTCAAATGTGGTGAAATTCTTTTTTAACCAATTTTAAACAATTTTTAATTAAAACCATTTAGACATGTAATTTAAACTTGCATCTTAATAATGCATCTTTTTCATCTCATTGTATAGTTGACAAAATCAACAAACCTGTTTGAACATCAGTAATTTTTTGGGCTGTCAGTTGATTAAATTTTTTTGTCTAATTAATTACATGATGTTCTGATTATTTAATCGAATTAATCGTACAATTATTTTGACTGTGAAAATACCCACAAAAGATTATTTAAAGGGGTCCTATTATGCTCTTTTACAAAGTCTTTATTTTGTTTTGGGGTGCACTAGAACATGCTCTCATGCTTGGTGGTTCGAAAAACTTATTTTTCACATAATTTACATTATTACCACATAATTTACATTATTACAATAGCTTTTTTCCCAGCCTGGCACAAATGGCTCGATTAGTTCAAGGGTTGATGAAGGCCCGCCTTCCGAAAAACTAAATGTGTTGTGATTGGTTAGCAGTCTCACTGCGTTGCGATTGGCGAACAGCTTAGATGGCGTTTCAGATGGCGTTTGGACTGATGGAGAGAAACACCAGTCTATGCCATTCTAAAGCTTGGAAGTGCCAGGATAATTTTTAATATAACTCTGATTGCATTCGTCTGAAAGAAGGAAGTCACATACATCTATGCATGAAGGGTGAGTAAAAAATAATATACCAGCCGCTCTGCAGCTCGCTGAAGCATCCCAGAAGCGGCTGTCCATGCTACATTGCTAAATTTAGGGTAATCCCCCACCTCTTCCCTCCTCATCCGCCAACGATTAGAATTTCCGTAGGCGGGATTTGCTTGAATGATATTCTATTGAGCTTTGTAACATCATAACAAAACAATGCTGTGTAGTCCTAACAAGCCGTTCTAAACTAAATATCTCCCTTTGGAGTGGACTTTGAAATGTGTAACTTTGTAGATTTTTTTATGGCCTTTTTTATACTGGTTAAAATTCAAATTGTGAAAAAGCATAATAGGACCCCTTCAAAGCTTTTTTTGTGCTGAGAAAGTAACAAGTAGACATTAGAAATTGTAGCTTCAGAAAGAAATATTTTATGTGATTTAACATAAAATGTATTACACAGATAAACATTTAGGCTGCAACGGCCTAATGTAAACCATGGAACATAAAAGAAGATAATTTCAGAAACATCTCAGAATTTTTTGTTCATACAATGAAAGTCATTGGTAACCAAAACCAACCATTTGTTACCAACAGTTTTCAAAATACCTTTCTTTCATTTTCCACAAAAAGAAAGGTTTGAAACGACATGAGGTTTTTATTATTATTATTATTTTAATAAAATGATACTCTAAATAAGAAACTAAATCTGCCAGCAGATGGCGGTAAATGTCTTTATGAGTAATTCATTCAATTATTGGATCTGATTTATTCAGGAATGAAATGGCTCTCTTTATGAATGGACCTTTGAATCAATGGTTCAAACATCCAAAATGCATTTTTGCGTAATTTAGTTTGCGTTTTTTCGCAGAAAATCAAACCAGGGCCCGTATTCATAAAGAATCTTAGTGCAAAGAGTTGCTCCTAGTGACAAAATTCTAAGAGAATTCTTAGAAAAGTGGGCATTTTCCCTTAAAATTAAAGAAAATATCCTAGTAAAGAAAAAAGTAATTCAGAAAGAATCTTAACCCTGATCTATTTTTTTTATGTTTTTTATTTTATTTAGTTTTTTGTATGGGGACGGGCCATCAAGTTAACTGCGTTAAAATATTTTAATCACGTTTTTATATATATATATAATTAATTAATTAAGTTAACGCATTAAACTGACAACCCTAGTAGGGATGCTCATATTGACCGTTTAACCGTTAACCGTCAGTAAGAATTTTAACCGATTATTACTATCAGTTAAACGGTTAAAAAAAATAAAAAAAAAAATAATAATAATAAAATTATATAATATATTTATATAGTTTGCTGCATGGTGAAAGAAAAAATAATGTTTACTCGCGGGCGCGTGTAAAAGTGCGGCTGTCCAGAAATATTTCGTTGAGTAAGCACCTGCTTTACCTTCTCTTAGTTTGTGTAACTCATGTAAGTAGCCTATGCAACATGATGGCAATGGCGATATTGGGTTATCAGAGAGTGAATCCATGAATAAATGTATTCAAATTCTGAATGAATTATAGTCTAAAAAGTGCGCGCTCCCCTTACAATCACTGGAAAGCTGTCACTCATACATTACTGTAGTTAATCGCAATCTCACAAAGAAGTTAATAAAAAGTAATAAAATAACCTTTACTCTGTACAATGAATCTCTTATTTACATCATGTCTACACTTTCTTTGTTTTGATGAGAGAGTTCGTGGAGGTATAGAATTCAGCAGAACTGAAACCGGCACTTTGAGTGGTGAGAGGATCGTAACATAGCCGCCTCTGATTGGCCACTGCGATAATGTAATCAACAGAAATGTCTGTGATTGGCTATTGAACGCTGTGAAAACACGTTTCTCCACATATGACTAGTGGATGAAAAGACCCGAACCGCAAATTGAAAGGATTTTTGTTAAGTGTTTTTATCATGGATCTAAGCGTTAACAGACAGCGTCCCAGTCTATCCGTACAGCATGTCCACATGTTAAAAACTGAGGTATAGGCTGGCCTGCTATATGTTTTTATGTCCGACGAGAAGAACAAGACCGGTACAGTTCTTCAAAGCGCATAGAAGGATTCAGTGTGTTTTAGTTTTGTCATCTTAATTAGGTAGTTATTTAATTTATACATATTTAGTGTAGGCCTATTTATATTATTCCTTTTTTTTTTTTTATTCTGATTTTCTCTGTTCTCAGAAGCGCTGCTGATGCGTGATAATTTGAGTATATGAATGCAGTTTTTGTAGTTGCTCTGTATGCTGCTGTTTGCACGTTAAAATAAAACATTTGCTTGTATTTTTATGTATCATCACAGATACTCGTGCATTCTATTTTTATTTTAAACGAATTTATTATTCTAATTTTATCAGTTAACGGTTAATGATCGGATAACGAGCAGCGGTTGTCGGTCAGGAAAATTAACCGAAATGAGCATCCCTAAACCCTAGTAATTTTGTTATCTCATCTGATATCCTAAACCTTTCTCCAGCCATATTTATTTGGTCACGTGTACATCAAATTTTTGTCCAACAAGTCATTATGACACTATTCACTGGTCTCTGGATCCTATCAGCAAATATTTGCAGACTTCATGTCAAAACAAGAGTGGGGTAAGAAAGACGTATGGTGAAATCAGGGTGTTGTTGATAGTAAATAAATGTAATGTCTGTTTTACCCTTGACCCCAGGCCTGTTTTATCTGGGAGACCCTGTTTTTTTTTTCCATATATAACACTCGTAAATCCTCTGGGATTCAATCATACCACCCTGGGTGTTCCAACGTATACTCTGTTAAGCAAGCATGCATGCATACTGGCACAGAGTATAACTTTCAGGGAAGCTCTGTGTACATAGTATAAATGGAGTAAAATGCTGCAACACTGATCAGACTTCAGCAGAGGGAACAGTGGGAGTATTCATCACTCTGGGTTTGAAATATTCGGTTGGTATTTCGGTTGGTAATTCATTCATTGTGCAGTGGTAGAGTGCTTTGGAAAACAACCTAAAATAGTTCAATCAAAATAAGACAAAAACGGGACTTAAAATGATAGTGAGAGAGAATGTTTGGAGGACAGGACATGTGAGTGTGTGTTGAAGAGGGAGAGTGTGTAAGTGGACTTGGAGAACACCAGACTCAGAGCTGGAGTCATCCAGATAACTCGGCACCTCTCTGCCAGGGGATCCTGAGAGGAGATAAGACTTTCCCTCACGCTCTGGGAAATTGGTTGGTAGTTGACATGAAATACTCTCAGGATGTTGGCATGTCCCAGTTGACATTATACTTCATTTAAAACTACTTTAAAGGATAAATTAACTTCCAAAACAAAAATGTACAGATAATTTACTCACCCCCTTGTCATCCAAGATGTCCATGTCTTTCTTTCTTCAGTCATAAAGAAATGATGTTTCTTGAGGAAACATTTCAGGAATGTTCTCCATATAGTGGACTTCTATGGTGCCCACAAGTTTGAGCTTCCAAAATGCAATTTAAATGCAGCTTCAAAGGGTTTTAAACAATCCCAACCGAAAAAGAAGGGTCTTATCTAGCAAAACGATTGGTTATTTTCTAAAAAAAAAAAAAATTTTAAAGTGCAATTTAAATACTTTTCAACCTCAAATGCTCGTCTTGTCTAGCTCTGGGTGAACTCTGTGTACTCCGGTTCAAGACAGTTAGGGTAGGTTGAAAAACTACCATCTCATTTTCTCTTCTAACTTCATCTCTTCTTAATTGCCCTACATCGCTGCAGAAGAATCAACCCAGTGTTTTAAAAGTGAATGTGCAAAGAAGGTCAAACACCATTTCCAAAAAAAGGTAAAACAGCAATGTAGGATGAGGAGAAAATGAGAATTTTTCGACATACCCTAACTGTATTGAACCGGAGTACACAAGTGTATGCATGCACATCGCAGAGCTAGACATTTGAGGTTAAAAAGTATATACATTGAAAATTATTTGAGAAGATATCTAATGTTTTTGCTAGATAAAACCGTTCTTCTTCAGCCTGGGAATGTTTAAATCCACGGGCACCATAGAAGTCCATTATATGGAAAACATTCCTGAAATGTTTTCCTCAAGAAACATAATTTCCTTTTACGACTGAAGAAAGAAAGACATGAGCATCTTGGATGACAAGGGGATCAGTAAATTATCTGTACATATTTGTTCTTAAAGTGAACTTCTCCTTTAAGCAGCATTTTGATTATTCTTTTATGCACATAACTTAATAACTTTGTTAATAATAAAGAAAATTAATTATTAAAAATTAATCAAAACTAAATAATAAATACTTAATTTTTTTCATCTCAGGACTAGAGATGCTCCGATCAGCATTTTTGGGGCCGATCACCGATTACCGATCACCAAGATCATGATCTGCCGATCGCCGATCACTGCCGATGACAGAATGGCAGGGGAATGGGAATCTTTTTATCTATAATGTAGCAGAGATTGCACCATTTGTAGTAATGAAACTAACTCTAAATTAACTATATTGAAAAAAAACTGTAGAAATAGGCTACAGTCAAGATCTTGAAGAACCACCAAGTTAGGGTTGTAGACGATAGTATCGTGTATCGACGATAGTTAGAGATATCGCCAGTTGCTGATGGCTTTGACTATAGCAAGACTCAAAAAGGAGTCTTTTCTGCTCAAAAAGGCGCCTAACTTTAGCGACGCAGTGCAGAGAGTCGGTTCTAGGATGCTTCAGAAGCTTGCCGTGGTATAAACACATGCAAGAGATTTTATTCATCATACAGTGTAGATAGATAAACTGATTATAACGGGAGTGTTTTTTAAAGTGCTCCTCGCACTAGACTAGGCTACACTAGTTAGTGATGAAGTTCTTTGATAATGTAAATGTTCTTTGCTTGTTATTTGTAGCTGCTTTTTAAGATGATGTAAGGATTATATTATCCAGCATTGCACAGTCATTAGGATAAAGGTAGTAAAATGTGGTTTAGGCTGAATTAAATACGATATATCAGAATCCGTCTGTATATAGGAAACATAAACATTCACCTCAGTAACATCTATATGCGTTCATTAGAATTACGATGCGATAAAATGGTGCTAAACATTCACACGTGAATTACACGGGCACCGTTTCTATTCTGTATGAACTGAACTACAACATGAACTGATGACGACAATCAGACATACAGCGGTAACATTATTGCAATATGACGGGTTTAGAAAGATACATTCATTTACATTCAAGCACGCACATTTACCACTCACTGAAGATAGCAGAGAATGAAACAGAAAGTAAACTTAAACTTCTCCGCCAAAACTACAGTCAGCGCTCTGTACACGCACAGCTTATGCCGAGTTCAGACTGCATGATTTTAGCCCCGATTTTGACTCGCCGACAGGTTTTGAGAAATTGCCGACAAATGCCCGAAATCACAGGCAAATCGCTGCTCGTTCACGCGAGTGACAATCACTCGGTGTGAAATATCAAAGACGCGATCTGAGAGAATCGCCGACGTGTCGCCGACACCCGTGAGATATTTGGCATGCTAAATATCTGGACCTGTCGGCGATTCAAAATCATGCCGTGTGAAAGGTGATCTGACTGAAAATCACATCGGCGATTACCTACAGCCATGAGACAGCAACATCCAGGCCAGTGGGAAGTTGGGGGAGGAGTTACGAAAGTATAGTAGACCACAATATCAACAAGCATAGCTTCGGCTTCTTTTCTTTTCACTGCAAATGAGTGCACATGCAATTTGTATGACAAGCTTCTTGCGGGCTACCATTTTTTTTATAATAATTCCAGTCTCACATGAGAACTCACGTGAGAACTTGCACGACTGACCTCACGTTGTTTCCATGTCACTTCTCGCGTGTGTTTGGTTGTGAGACGTAGTTTGCGGACCGGGACAAAGTTGTCGGCGATTCTTCCTATTGTAAAGTCATGCAGTGTGAAACCCCCTGTCGCCGATCCATCGTGCAGTGTGAACACAGCAGCGACGGAATGCTACCCCAGATAGTCATGCAGTGTGAAAACATCTGTGACGCGATTGCTTTGAAAATCGTGCAGTCTGAACTCGGCATTAGTCCCATGCCCAATAATAAGACTACCCTTATAAAACGAATAAGGAATTTAGTACTCATGTTGCCACTGGTAAGCTCCGCTCTACTGTTGTTTACCTGTGCGCCGTGCATGCACGTGTGAAAAAGTCGCGCAAGTAATTTACATCAAGTGATCGGCTTTTTTGATCGGCGCTTTTGGGGTTCGCCGATCAAGCTATTTTTAGCCAATATCGGCCGATCATGATCGGTGGCCGATCAAATCGGAGCATCACTACTCAGGACCATTTAAAGTTCATTTTTAAAGGCAATTTTCAAAGTCGATTAGAAATGGGGAACAGAAAGTTATAGCTATATATTAGTTATATATATTAAAGTATTTCTGCTTGTCTATGAGTGCCATCTATTGTCAGAGAGTTCATTTGTGAATTAGCATTTTCATTCAGCCTGTCTACCTTTTTTTTTTTTTTTTTTGGTCTTGTCTTTACGGGTCCATGTAGATCTGAAAACCTGAGGTCTGACCTGAGACCCAAGTGGGTTCAAGTCCAAAACTTTGATGAAAACTCCGGGTTTGGTATTTGTGGCCTCAGTTCTCGGGTAATTTAAAATAAATGTGCTTTTTCAAATGGACCCGACAAGATGTGAATTCTTTTAATCTATCCTGAATACCCAGGTGTAACTGAGATATTAGTATTAGTTAAAACATAATTTTCATTACTTTTAAGATTAATAAAACAAAGGCTGGGAAAATTATAGCCTTGTTTCTTTTGCTTTTCCTGTTTATAACCTTACACACAGAAATCCATCCTACAGGTATGGGATTCATCAGACAACCCTAGCGAATCCATGATTTATTAGGCTATCGATTTAATTTTTATCAAGCTATCATGTTTATTGTTCCATTCCACTGGTCACAACTAAAAGCCGACCTCAGAAGTAACTTGTATCCATCAGGCAGGGAATAATATAAAGTAATAATAAATAAGTAATTAAATGAAAATAATGGAACAGTGGCTAAATCAGTCAGAAGGAGACCAGAATTTTTCATACTGACTGCAGGGCTAGTGGCTTTGCACACATCAATGCCGTTTACATCTGGGTCCAGTTGGTTTCTAAAATAAATTTTGTTAAGTCAGGTTGGACTCGGGTCTAGTTTTATCAGGTTTTTCTTTTTAAAAATCTATTTATGCATGTCAGCTTTGTGTAAGAAGTGATTCAAGTTAATTCAGGTCGGGTACAGATTTTAGGACCCAAGAAGTCCTCTAGTCTGAACAGACACATTGTATGCAAAAGACTGACCAATTTTTTGTGGCAAACATTTGTGTTGGCGTAAAAAGGCCGCAAGAGAGCTTGGTTTGACTGAAAACCTGAGAGAGGACCAAGTCCTCTTAGTAAAAAAGACCATTTCTTAGTGGTGGCGGCAGAAGAGAGCTGCGATGACTGCTGGGAGCTTTAAGCTCATCCTTTGCAGGAGCCAGCGTAATCCCTGTCCTGATATCAGCAGCGTGGTGATACCTGACAGAGCATTCCTCAGATAAAACACAAGGCCAGATCAGAGGGATGTCTCGCAGATGCCCAGAAGACATAGAAAGGAGAAGAGATGTGAGAGAGCAGAAGGTAAACAGAAAGAAGATGGCATGACATACTGCTCTCTATTTCCATCACAAAAGCATAATCTCCCCTTTTTTCTCTTTCTTTCTCTTTCTTTTTTTTTGTAATAAACCCTCTCTGGTTATGTCAGACTTATGCACAGACAATGCAGCAAATAAAAACCAGACAGTGCAGACGTTCGCCAACACATAGCAATGGATCTTGTTTCCCAACATACCCCACCCTCCCCATGCAGTAGTTATGCTCTTTAAACAACAGACAGCAATGCAAAGGAATAAAAACATCCCAAAAGACACATAAAAATAAAGTTTATAATTGGTGCACATGCAATCTGACATCTGCCACTTCTGTACACAACATCCATTCCAATGACTGTGAACTCATATATACTTATATTCAGCAAGAATTAATTCAGTTAAAAAAAGTGATAGTAAAGCTATGATTATAAAAAAAAATCATTCTAAATACATCCTGCTCTTTTTAACTTTCTATTCACTAAAAACATGGTTGTATTACAGTTTTCACAAAAATATTAAACAGCATTTGCAAGTGAATGTAAACTAGTGAAAGAAAACGCATGTGTATAAACATCATATGAAAGTATTATATATGGTTCATATTATACTTACAGTTGAAGTCAAAAGTTTACACACACCTTGCAGAATCTGCTGTTAATATATTACTAAAATAAGAGGGATCATACGAAATACATGTTGTTTTTTTATTTAGTGCTGACCTGAATAAGATATTTCACATAAAAGACATTTACATATAGTCCACAAGAGAAACTCATAGTTGAATTTATAAAAATGACCCTGTTCAAAAGTTTACATACACTTGATTCTTAATACTGTGTCATTACCTGCGTGATCCACAGCTGTGTTTTTTTTTGTGTGTGTGTGTGTGTGTGTGTGTGTGTGTGTGTGTGTGTGTGTGTTTAGTGATGGTTGTTCATGAGTCCCTTGTTTGTTAACAGTTAAACTGCCTGATGTTCTTCAGAAAAATCCTTCAGGTCTCACAAATTCTTTGGTTTTTCAGCATTTTTGTGTACTTGAACGCTTTCCAACAATGACTGTGTGATTTTGAGATCCATATTTTCACACTGAGGGCAACTGATGGACTGATGAACACTCACTGATGCTCCAGAAGGAAAAACGATGCATTAAGAGCCAGGGGTGTAAACTTTTGAACGGAATGAGGATGTGTACATTTTTCTTATTTTGCCTAAATATCATATTTTTTCATTTAGTACTGCCCTACAGAAGCTACAGAAGATGCGTACGTGTTCCCCAAAAGACAAAGTAAGTTCAATTTACCCTGATCCTCAAATTGAAAACGTTTTTTTTTTTCTAACGCATCGTTTGAAAGCATTAGTGAGAATCATTGCTGAAAACAGGGTTCAAATACACAAAAATGCTGAAAAACCAAAGAATTTGTGGGACCTGAAGGGTTTTTCTGAAGAACAGCGGACAGTTTAACTGTTCAGGTCAAATAAGGAACTCATGAACAACTATCACTAAAGAAAAAAAAGACAACTGTGGATCATTCATGTAACTACACAATATTAAGAACCAAGTGTATGTAAACTTTTGAAAAGGATCATTTTTTGTAAATTTAACTATTATTTTTATGTGAAATATTTTATTTAGGTCAATACTAAATAAAAAAAAACATGCATTTTGTATGGTCCCTCTTATTTTGGTAAAACAATGAACATTTTGCAGATTCTGCAAAGTATATGTAAACTTTTCACTTCAACTGTAAATATAACTATATATGTATCAGTGTGTATTTATATATACATATAAATAAACACAGTACATGCATATATTTTATGTAAAGTTTTATTTTGGAAGTGATCAATTTTACAGCCCTATTTGTTATATTGTATTTCTTTGTGTTATTGCTTGTAATTTGTACTTATTTTATACTATATTTATACTATATTATGTTAGAAGATTTAAATAGCAGGGGGTTTTTTTGGAGACGTGAGAAGGCCACTGAAACTTTTGGCAAATATGAACCTCTTTAGTGTTGAGCCCTATTGTTAGATACGAAACAAACAGTGGTACAACTGAAATGTTTTTTCTTTTACAATAACCATCTGCCCTTACACACACACATAAACCAACAAATACAAACACAAATCCACCGGTGGAGGAATGGACAAGTGGATGTGTATGTGTCTCCTGAGGCCCGTTTTGATGGGCTCTGCTTTTGTAAGGCTGTTTGTTTGTGTAGAATGGCACACTTCCTCAGCAGAAGTCAGGTGCTCTGCAGGGGTGTCCATCATAAAATGCACACAGACCACTGCCATAACACACTCTCTTTTTTTTTTTTTTTTTTACATGAAGACAGAATAAAATGTGTGAAGGGAGAACAGCAGCTGTAAACTAAATATTTTGTGCCTCTAGCAAAGCACTTACATCTGTGTGCACGGAGCGCCCAGCAAACAATACATTTTGATTGTCCACTCACCTGTCAAAGGAGTGGAACTGGACGGACTGGTCACGGGAAGCCTCGCCCACTGCACCCAGAAAAGCGGGCGGTATAAGGCTAGGGTCCACCACGATGTCTTCAGAGGGCGCACTAACAAGACTTCTCAAAATATCCTTGACATTAACGTTTTTTCCTTTGCTGTCTCTCTCAGTGACCTCTTGACCTTTCCTGACTTCAGAGGACAACGTAGACAGGGCTTCGGATACAGCATCCGGGCCAGTCCGTGTCTCGGCATCACTGGGAATGACTGAAGTCTTCCCATCTTCAATACTAGAGTCTCGACGATGAGGAGACAAACCGTTCTCCAGATCAGACTGAACACTCTCTGTAAAAAAAACACAATAGTCCACTGTTCGGTAGGTTCTTTGGGTTCAGTGTTGCAGCAGTGATATGTGTGGGTTCAGGTGTTTACCTGTGCTCCTGACAGACTGTGAATGCTGGGTTTGTCTTTTGTCATTGTGTGGTTCAAGGATGTCTCGATATTTAGATACCATAAGTACAGAGATGAAGTAGACCACTGCCAGGGCCAGGAACTGAGCCTGTTTACTGTCCTCCTAAAGCACAGCACACAGCAAAACAAAGTGTGATTGTTAGAATATTGTAAAAATTAGCCACAGTACTGTTTAAAAGTTTGGGGTCAGTAAGACTAATATTCTGTTTTTTGTTTTTTGAAAGAATGAAATTGATCAAAAGTAACAGTAAAGACCTTTAAGTTGATACAAAAACCAGGGTTCGTACAGATGCTGTAAAATGAAACTCCAGAACTTTCAGGGATTTTTTAAACACTACTTTTTTCAATCAGAGATCTTACTTATCAAACAATGGCTTCTCTTTCAAATTCTAAAAATAGATAAATAGGTAAATAAAAATATACTAATAAAACAAAATGGCAAAAATAAAGTACATACAAAGTATTACTACTAAAGTATTACAACATATACTACATTTTTACTGTAGTATGGTTAACTTTCTTAAGGATTTTTTTTTCTTCTTTCTTTGTTTTGTTTTCATAACTGTGCTGCCTTAATTGTTTGATGTTTCCTACTGTTTATAGAAAAAATAAATTAAAAAAATCAAATATATTCAAATAAAAAGAGTTCTGCAAAGTTCCGATCTAAATCAAATGATTCGCCATACGCACTCTGAAGTCCTGAACTGAATCAAATTATTTGCAAACCGCACCAAAGTCCCAAACTGAATCAAATGATTCACGATCCTTGCTCTGAAGTTCCGTTCTAAAGGAAAAGATTTGCGAACCTGCTCCAAAGTTCCGATCTAAATCAAATGATTCACGATCCACGCTCTGAAGTCCCGATCTGAATAATGATTCAAATTCATCATTTTGGAGTGTGGATCGCGAATCATTTGACTAAGATCGAAACTTTGCGTATCGCGAATCATTTGATTTAGAGTTTGGGACTTCAAATCACATATCGTGAATCATTTGATTTGAATCATTCAAGTTGCGAAATGATCTAAATCAAATGATATGCGATACACGCTCCCGATCTGAATAATGATTAAGTATGTGATTTGAAGTTCCATTATAAAGCAAAAGATTCGGGAACCTGGTCCAAAATTCCGATCTAAATCAAATGATTCACAATCCACACTCCCGATCTGAATAATGATTCACAATTATCATTTCAGAGCACAGATCGCGAATCATTTGACTTAAAACAGAGCTTTGTGTATCACGAATAATTTGATTTAGATCGTGACTTCAAATCACATATCTCGAATCATTTGATTTGAATCATTTAATTAGCGAAATTATTCACAAACCCGTTCCGATCTAAATCTAGTTATTTGCGAACCCGCCCCGAAGTCCTGATCTAAATCAAGTGATCTGAAACAAATGATCTGCGATATGCGATCCGACTGGAGCCATTCGGAACAGTGAATCATTTTGCAACGCATTGGTTTAACTCATTCAGAATTTGACCAAGCAATGTTGAAATTGAAAAATGAATGGCTCTTTAAATTTGGCCATTCGGAACAGTGAATAATTTTGAATTTTGTTTGAAAAGATATGTACTTATACTTATTTAATTCAAGCATCTCTTTTTCAAGTACCTCTTAAGAAATATTGCTATTTTCAAGGGTTTTCCAAGCCTTAAATTTCAAAAAGTCAAACTCAAGTACTTTTATGCACCTTGTACGAACCCTAAAAAATTATGTCAAATAACTGCTGTTGTTTTTAACACAATGGTTTTCAACATTGGTAATAATAAGATGTTTCCTAAGCACCAAATCAGCATATTAGAATAATTTCTGAAGGACCACGTGACACTAAGGACTGAAGTAATGGCTGTAAAAAATATCTATTTTATTATATGATATAAAAATATATCTTAGTATAATCAGTATGCCTCAAGAAGCTGTTTATCAAAACCAAACCAGACCAGACCAAGTCACTTTGAAAAATAAAAATGTATTCTGCTACAAGTGACTTGCCTTTTTTTCTTTCTGGAGAACTAGAGAAATCATGAGATCAGTGAGAAATGCAGTAGCTGAATATGAGTACTGAGTTAACACAAACTCACTATGTCTCTGAACACTACAGCACGGAGACGATTGATGTCCATATCCTGCAGAAGCCGGTCTAAATCTCTGATAGGAGACATCCCTCCTGTCACAATGTCCACAGGACTCTGCAACACACACACACACACAAGTCAGCTCAGCACAGCACAGCAGTGTTGCCAGATTGGAAATGTCCAAGTATCGTACCAGAAGCTCAAAATTATCGTATTTGGGAGAAAATTATCGTATTTGAGTCAAACGTTCAAAATAAAGATATTTATCTAGATGTTACAGCTATTTCTCCTTTTCAGCACTTATTTACTATACCTTACTGCAATGATAAACTAATTATCTTACCCGAGTCAAACGTTCAAAATACAGCTATTAATCTTGATGTTACAGCTATTTCTCCTTTTCAGCACCCATTTTCTATTGTCAAACTAACAACCTCAGTTTTGAAACAACTGACCTAAGTGCGACAGGAACGTTAACTTGTGCTCATGAGAGAGAGCCATTCTCCATGATGATTGGTTGAGAAGACGTAAGATTGGATGAAAGACATGCGTAACGCCACTTTCACGTCTCCTCACAATCATGAAGGTAGACGTAGGATCCACACAGCTAGATCTTTGAGAATAGAAGCTCTATAATTACAATGACCATGGTGTCACAAAATTCTGAAATTATCGTACATTGTGGTATTATTGATCGTACATCGTACAGAGGTCAAAATTATGGTACAAATACGATAATTATCGTACGTCTGGCAACACTGCAGCACAAACAGTTTTTTTTTATTTTTATTTTTTTATTTAATTTCCCACTACTCCAACATTTGACATCAGTTGAATTTTGTAAAAATCTAGGGTGATTTACTAGTTTGCTGTTCCACATTTAGACAGCGCTGAGGCACAGAGGCATTAATGGAACAGTTTTGCTAAGATTCTTAATAATAGATGTGAGTGTAGAGTGTAAGTTACACAACACATTAGGGGGGAAAAAAAAGCTTTTATTTTTTTACAGGAACTTTAAGAATTAAACCTTGGGCCGTTGACCAAAAGGATTCTATTTAAGGATAGTTTTTAAGGTCCTATTTAAAATTACCATCTGGACAGTAGAGAGAGAGAGAGAGAGAGAGAGAGAGGTATCCTTGGCAGGATGTTGAACTTGCCTGTGCTGGTATAGACTTGGCGGCTCCCAGAAGGCTTTGCTGTCCACGGCTGCTCTCTGCTCCAGACTTACCCAGAGTGTGCTGCTGACATTCCAGACAGTTTCTCACAGCCATCGCGCACACTGAGGGGGAGAGAGAGTGTGTGAGAGAGGGACAGACAGAGAGAGAGTGCAACTGAGAGGTAGAAATGTAGAGAAAAAGACAACGTCATAGAGATGAAAGGCTAGCAGAATGAAAAGATATATAGACTAAAGGAAACATGACATATGAGAAGGTTGTTGCATGACAATGAAAAAGGGCTTAAAATACCATCTTATGAGTAAAAGCAGTGAAAACTGAAGCCATAAGTAGAAAGCATAAAATTACTTTTTTTTAAAGAATATGGACATTTTTAAGGTGTTGTCAATGTTTTTTGTGTTGCTATGTTGTTTCTATGGCAGTTTCCAAGGCATTGCATGATGGTTGGAAGGTGGCTGTTTACTGGCCCAAGTCAAAAAAGCCCACCCTCAAGTCTATATGATATTTTAGACTCCAGATACACCTTGGGTCCCTCCTTTAGTGTCTAAGTCTAAGAGAAGTTTTAATGTCCACCTGGCAGGTCATCATAAATCTAGTCATTTAGAAATGTAATAGCACATCTGTCCTCAAAAAGCAGCATGATTTTAGGTATCGTGTATATCTGCAGCACCAATATTATTGGACCATAAAGTTTACCACTCACACTACTGGTCAAAGTCAGTATGATCTTTTTTTATTAATTAGAAACAAATGTTTTCATTCAGCAAGAACGCATGAATTTATCTAAAGTGACAGAAAAGACTTTTACATTGATGGGAAAATGTATATTTAAAATAATTTCTTTTCATCAAGGAATTCCAGAAAATGTATCAAAGTTTCACCATAAGTAGTTTTCAATAATAAGAATAAGCACTAAACTAGAGTGTATCAGAATGATTCTAGTAATGGCTGTTGAAAATTTAGATTTGCCATCATAGGAATAAACTCCTGTAATTTTAAAATGTATTAAAATAGAAAAC